>NC_056728.1:470563157-470718157 GCF_019279795.1 Protopterus annectens
AAGACATGCTGAAGGTGGATTGGACACTCCAAATTGGCCCTAGGTGTGAGTGTGTGTGTGCGTGTGTGTGTGTGTGTGTGTGCGTGTGTATGTGTGTGTGTGTGTCTTCTGTGGAAGGTTGGGCGCTGGGCTGGCAACTCAACACCGTAAAACTCCACTGCCAATCATGAGCGGACAGGTGATTCACTGTGGCGACCCCTAACTGGGAAAAGCCAGAAGAAGAAGAATAACACATAACATACATAACTGACAAATGCCCAGGCAGATTGGATGACATTTCATGATATCAAGTTTTATATTGTTAATTTGCAAACATCCCAGACATTGTTATACTGCCCATGCTCATATGGAATTACAGGTTATGGTAACATAACAGAAATTCAACAGCACCAACACACAAAAAAGTGTTGTATCAGAGGTCTGACCACATTTTCTGATGGTCTTGAAGCATAACATGTAGTAAGAAATGTTTACAAAATCCCTCATCTGCCATTAAGCTGTAGAGCGTGACAAAAAAACAGCAGTAATAAAGACGTATCTGGATTAAGACATGCAATACAGATCATATTTCTTTGGGAACAGGTAATGTCTCTGAACAATGAATGACATAATAAACATTTGCAACATGCAGTTTCTAAACATATGCCAGGCAGATATCAGAGAGATATCAGAAGGTTGAACTTACTCACTATTCTTCTCTCACTCCCTTCAACCTAGGTCACACCTCACAACTCTCGCCAACCTCCTACTCTGCCCCTTCCTTTTATTTTCCCCACTACCATACCACTTCCACCTTCTCTCTGCAGACCATTCCTTCACTCTCTTTCTCTTTCCTCCCTACTCACCTAAGCTACCTGAAGATGCCCTAACCTGCACTTTACTTATAACTTTCTTTTCTCTCCAGCCTTACCTCCATCTATAACCCTAATATGAATACCATGTCTCATTCTAAGACATGAATCAATTTCTTCTCACTTTCTCTAATCAAGTAATCTCCAATTTCTCTTTTGAATATTTTATTAAAATTGCCTCAGGTTTCATGTACCACATACTAATCCATGTAACAGATAATATGAATAATGAGTTTTTAATCACATATTTTGTCCAACTCATATTATTGTTTTTCATTGCACTATACTATAAAACATATGATCTATGTTTTTCTTATTATGACTTTTTTTTCACTCCTGTGTTAAGAAGTGTTACATGATACTTTGTGATTTAAAATATCTATAACTGATTTTTGATAGATTGTGATTGTGGAGCTTATCACCCCAGGCACCCACTGAAAATGGCCACTTTTTGGCCCAGTCAAACTTTCTCAGTAAGTAAATGTCAAATAAATAAATAAATAAATGCATAACAATCATGGACAGGACAAAACTATACATATCGGTTATGTCATGAAGAAGACTCATGAAGGGCTTATACCACTCTCCAGTCATAAGGTGTATGGATGTCCGACCTTGTAGGATAATTGTGCCATAACTCTTGTCTGTGTGCAAGCCACTGCTGTCTAAAGACAGATGTTTCCAGATTCAAACCCCTGACTATTATAGTAGGGTCTCTTCAGACCTCTGTTTTAGAATGCATGTGCTACATCATGTAGCAATGGGGGAGCTCATAAATAATTGAAATGAATGTGTGCATTAACGCATTACATCCGAGTGGCGCCCCCAGGTGCATCTGCAGTCAACTCCTACTGACACCTCTAGGCATCAAATATTGCTTGTTCATATTTGCATCAATAGTTCCAAAATTATACTATGTACATGGTTTTAAAAGATTTCATCTTAAACCTTACACAATGGCAAACTCATCTACATTAATATTGGACCTCAGTCTAGTGCAACTATAGAGATATTTACTGTTGTTTCTTATGATATTAGTTAATATAGATATACTTTTACATTTGTCTAAATTTCTCAACAACCAATTAACAGAGACAGAACTCCTTAGCCTATATGAAAGCTCTCAGCTAGATGAATAAAATGCTGCTGACAGTAGGTGTGTAACTTGATGGTTGCTGAGATATTGTAAGTTGTTTACAAAATATTGCAAGCATACTAGTTACTGTGTTTACTGTGACTTATAAAATTCATAAGACCTAGAACCTAAAGAATATTACCACTATAAAAATAGTTTGTGCTGCAGTGTTTACCACTTATAATTCTTTCATAACCCCTATGGTTCCAGAGATATGAATATTTGTTTGAAATGTGAGGGCATGATTTGATTCTGTCAAAATGCTTATGCTCCGCCCACTGGAAGTTACAGTGCAAAATTCCTGAGCTCCATTGGAGTGAATGAGTTAAGAAAGGAATTACGAATATGAAGAATTGCATTTAGTCAGAATGCTGGAAACGATCTCCACATGTTACTGTCCACACAACAGTGAGCAGTACAATATCGATGCTTCTTTGCCAAGGAAGCTGTTTCTATCATATCCTAAATACATTGTCTCAGACCTGAACCACAGCCTGTCTGTGTAGGTATACTATACAGGCCAGTATTCAATGCATGTATGAACACTCACAGCATGACGTGCTTTGAATAACAGTGTCACTGTCACAATAATAACATGTGATGATATCATCACTGTCCAAAATAAAAATGGATAAGAATAACTAGATACAATGGTGTTAATGTAGCATCAGTGCATTCACATAATGTCACGCTTTCTGGAACTGAACAGCAAGCTACATGACTCACCCAACCAATGACATGTGGATGAACCACAAATGCTACAGTGGAAGTCTTAACACAACTGTAACACTCCATCCATGCTATCTTATTACATCAGGTGTATGTGTTGTAAGAAATCTGTATGAGATAAAAAGGATAGTGGAGGCCTCTCCCACTGTTAAGTGGACACATTATAACGGTGGAAAGCCATTCATACATTAAAGTGTAAGGCAAATCTCACTGAACGTGGATGTTAACACATGAGCTTTTGACAACAGAAAATACCTGAATGTGTCATGGCAAAAGAGTGACTACATTACGAGATATGTCACTATGTCAAGGCACTTCATCATTTTATTGCTGCAAAGGATATCCATCCATCCATCCATCCATCCATCCATCCATCCATCCATCCATCCATCCATCCATCCACAACCCCTTTATCCCATTTTTCATATGGGGTCAGGATGTCACTTCAACAGTGGCAGTCATCTATAGCCATTGGTTACAATGCTAGGTGGCTAGCCCTTCTATGGTAGTTCTTCCACATCACACACTTGCACATGCACTCATACCTTTGGCAAATTTAGAGTGTCAAATCCTTCACCTGGAAAAAGCCCACACAAACACAGGGAGAGCATGCCGGCTCTATACAGAAGGTACCCTAGCCAAGAATTAAACTAGGGAACCTCTTGGTGTAAGGTGGTAATGCTATTTAGTGCACCACTGTGCCACTGTGCCACCCTAATATCTATAATATTCTAATAATAATATCCTAATGTATATAATATCCTGCAAGGGGTATGTGTACCTGTAATATCTGTACTGAGGCAACAACATACAGAATGATATTGCATTCCCTTGTGATAGAGGATATTGCTTCTTACATACGTTATGAAAGGAAAATCACAAGTGCCACATGAGATATAGTATAATTGGGACAGTGCACAATTAAATTGATAACATCGGCACTGCTTACTAGCTGGATATTTTTGCTAAAAAGTAGTCCAAGTGCACAATTACAATGTACAGCTATATATCATATATGTATTTGAAGGGTAATATACATAGTATGAGTGTGAAAGATGCAATCACAGCTGGCCTCAAACATCTGACATATGTAGTTGCACAATGTACAAAACACGCTATCAAAGTCATGCAACACAGAAGAATTTTTACTCTTGACTGTGAGATACTGCAGTTGTTATAGCATTATGTTATCAGTGTGTGGCCCAAATGTGCCTTCCCCTGTGGATGCTATGATTAGCTAGTGTAACACTGGCCACTGTAAATCTATCTCATAGGTGGAAGTGTACAAAAAGATAGTTGTGAGGTGGCCAGTGGTATACAACAGTAATTGCAGTCACACTGTTAAACAGGTATGGACTCAAAATACCTACCTATCTAGGTTACACCATCTATACAGCACATTATCAGTAGGCAGCACCACAGGAGAATACTGAGTACAAGTAAGGCATACAACATCTATAAAGTGATGACATCAGCAGTGTATTACCAAGGTGATATGCATGGTAAAATTACTTTCACAGCCATCTAAAGTAGTAATAGGT
Source organism: Protopterus annectens (assembly GCF_019279795.1). Classification (NCBI taxonomy): domain Eukaryota; kingdom Metazoa; phylum Chordata; order Ceratodontiformes; family Protopteridae; genus Protopterus; species Protopterus annectens. The sequence goes on from NC_056728.1 coordinate 470,567,414, forward strand.
GTTACTGCAAATGTAAATAAACCAATCCTAAGTTAATTTACAGTCCCATTAAAATTTACTGTATTTGAATCCCATATCTATCAATAAACACATTTTAGAGAATGGTGTAAGAAACACAAGTGCCACAGGAGAGAGAGAGCATTTTTATCAGGATGACCTCATAACTGTGTTTCAGAGAGGATGCTTCAGTAAAAAAATGAGATAAGGGAACATTATGCACATTTACCTATCTGTTCATACACTCTAGATAGCATTGTATTTGTTATAAGTACCACAGGAGAAGTCTGAGTTTTAAGGGGAGAGAGTAAACTTTTGTCAGGATGACATCAGTGTTTTTCACAGATGATGTTTCAAGAAAAAGTAGAGATCTGGGAGCACAGGTTGCCAGCAACCTCTCTTTCAACCACCACATTGCCACTGTGGTCAGAAACACCTTCCATGTGGCACATCCCATTACTAAGGGTTTTGCATCCAAGAAGAAAGAGGTAATTGTCTCCCTCTACACTTCCCTCATTAGGCCAATCATTGAGTACAATGCCCCATTTGGCATGTACCTCACTAGACACCTGCAACAACTGGAGAGGCCACAAAAGTACCACACAAAGAGGATTCTAGGCCTTAAACACTTGTCCTATATGGAAAGGCTCAAATAACTCCAACTATTCTCTGTGTTATATTGCCTACTTAGAGGCGATCTCTGCTTGACTTACAAAGCCTTGTCTGACCCAGCTCTGTTAGAAATGCTACATTTAAAGAAATCCCAGTCCCTCCGCACCACACACTCCAGAGACCTCAACCTCATTACCACAATCAACAGAACATGCTGGAGGAACAGGTTCATAACCCAGAGACTGCTCATACTATGGAATAAACTTCCCATACATGTCAAACAGAGCACCTCACTGGCCCTCTTCAAGAGAAATCTTGATGACTGGATGGAAAATAGAAAATTCACCCCGGGGATCACTCCAGTGGCTCTACTTGACAGAGGCACTGAGAACTAAGCTTGGGTGGCACAATGCCAGGGTAATCCTATGGGCTAGGCTTGTAAAGACTCCAGGGCCATTAGCCTAGTACACACCTATGAACCTATGTACCTATGTTCTTTATCTTGACCCATTGCCCTTGCACCTTGAGCCACATAGAAAAGCATATGATGTGTGGAATTGTACTGTCCAGAATGTTGAGTATAGAGCACCTTTGATAGGTGTGTTTGCACTACATAAGGCAACTTAAATTACATTTTTCACTTTTTTCCTTAGGTAGGAAACTGTGTCTGTATGCTGCCAACCAGAGACCAAATGCAAATTAAAGTAAAAAATACATATTGTGAATAATTGCAATGTGATGTCTGAACAGGATTTGAACAATACTTCATGTGCCTTATTTCTGTCAATTCACTTCAGTTAAACCTTGTGTCACAGAGAAAGTTACATGAAAAATGCACTTTCTTCACTACTATCCAGAGTGCCAACGGCCACATAATTCTGCCAGGTGTGTTTGAGCTACAAAAGGCATCCTAAACTAAATTTTTCACATTTTTACTTAAGAAGTAAACCACATTTTTGCTTTGCCAAGCAAAGAACAAGTGCAGATTAAAATAATTAAAAAATACATTACATATATAGATAATTAGTGCAATGGGATCTCAGCCCAGGATTTGAGCAATACCTTCTGTGACTTATTTCATTCAATTCACTTAACTTATACAGTGTGCCACAAAAGAAATGGACATCTGTCAGGTACATTCTCTGTAGTAAGTACCATCCTTGGTGCAGAGAACAGTGCACCAACACCAGTTATATTTGCTCTATTCAAGGCAGCCTAAACTAAAGATTTCACTTTTTTCTTAGGCATTGAACCATTTTTGCATGCTACTGACTAGAAAGAAAATGTAAAGGCATTAGAAGAAAATATATGACAGATGAAAAAGCTGACACTAATTTAAATGTAATCAATGGGTATGTGTAGCAATATCTAGGGCAATAAGTGCATTCAAGTGGCACATTCATCCTTCTCACATCTCATTCTAATATCAGAAATGTACTTTGTGGAACAAATTATCATACTTGTATTTAATGAATAATAATGTGAATATTGACATATGATAGCACACATGTTTTTAGTGATACTGACAATATTTGATTTTTAAAAACACAATTGTGTCAGAAAATGTGATAAAATATTTATTCAGACCACCGTCTGTAAAATTATAATTTAAGTGGATTGAACTGCTGCATCAGCCATCCTTTTTGTCTAAGCTCACTGCATTTACCTTGTGCCACAGAGAAAGTATCTCACAGGGTATTTTCTTCACTGAGGACTATTCAGAGTGCTGAAAGCCATACAATGCCACCAGGCTGGTTTGTGCTACATAAGGCAGCCTATACTAAATTTTCACTTTATTCCTTAAGCCATGAAAGTTAATTTTGTGCTGCCAATTGGCATGTAAATGAAGAAGGTAATATTTATCAGAAACATTCAGAAAACATTTTTTGAATAAAAACTTGAAGAAAAAAATGAATCACAGTGCATATCTTGTAATGAGCAGTGCTTTTATTGCATTACAATGATACATTCAGCCTTCTCACATCATCTTGCCACAGGACTTTAGCTAATTCTATGGGAATGGAGAAGTCACATGGAGCAGAATAAATATTTTTATGGTTCACACAACACACACAACTAATATTGACTTAATTTTAATGACTTATCTGTCTGTCACTTTTAGTCAATATTGACCTTACTTGAGTTTCCCACATTACCACATTTGTACACCAAAATGAGTGTCATATTGAATATGACCCTCCCTCAGTAAAATTATCTGTAAGCAGGTTTTGAACCCTGAATCACCTTCACCATTTCTCAGTGCTGAATACATTTATACATTATGCCACAGAGATAGGAGTATGACATCCTGAATTTCTGTACTTATTACTGTCCAGACCACTAAGAAAAAGCACAATAGTGCCAGTCTGCATTGTGATATTGATGGCAGTCCAAATAAAATATGTCAGTTTTTACCTTTGGCAGTGGAATGCTGTTCACTGCTATTGACCACTGTCAGTTAATGGAGTGCAATGCCAAATGGTGTGCAAAAGATAAAGAAAAAAAGAAAGAAAAAAGTTGGAATCAAACACTTTAAATGTATTTTCAGATGTTTAATCAACCTTGTTATCTTGCAGCAGGAACCTGTATGTATTTGAATCCTCAAGCATAGGTAGTAAGAGCAATCACTGAAGATTATTTCTCGGACTTGCCACATACAAATACACATATTTTCAAGGAGAAAAAGTGTTTAGATGGACTGATAATGTGACCTTGTATTAAGTCACATTGACAGTGCAACAGAAACAAGTAATGGAATTTGTTCTTTCTCATTTGACTATACATTTGTGGATGATAGGCATATTGCCAACAGTTAGGATACCTATATAGTCATATAATATTAAACAAAAACTACAAACACTGCAGGGTGCATTCTTTATGGTGCATCATTCCCTTATGTATGCTTTCTTCATAGCAATTCTATATCTGTTTTACTGCATATGTTATTGCTATTAATACCTAAATTACTGCATTAAATATGAATATAAACAATATTTCTTACTAAGGGGCAATAACTATGAGCATTAAAGTCAGCATTTGAAAATAAGGAATGTTACTGTCCTAAATCAGTCAATGGCTTTCAGACTTTTTGGTAAGTCTCTTTTCCCTGATACACCTTCAGTAGGTGTACATCAAAGAGTGGAGTCTGTGAAATGCCAGTTGCTCCTGCAGTCAGAGTAACCATAGACACCTGTAAGCCATTATCAGGTAACACTAACACTTCTCAATGCTCCTCCTCATAGTGCTAGGCATGTGCATGTAAATGTGTAGCTCCTTGCACCATGTTTATATTCCTTACACTTAGTGCAGATTGTGGTACTCATGAGTGCAAATGGTTTAATACCTCATTTGTATACTCACAGTGCTCACTGCTCTGACTCTGCACAATACAAAGCCAATTGTGCAACTAATGCCTTTGCATCATAGTAAGGAGACTGATTATATCCAGAGAGCTCAATACTGCTAAATAAACAAAACGTTTGGTGAATTATCTACTTTATATACTTCTGTATTGTGCAGGTATGTTGCTATTTCTTACGTAATGCTTTTAGTTTAACATTATAAGGTGAATTGCACTGACAGCTCAAAAGCATTTTTTTATCTTAATGGGATTTTGTTATCCATTTATTTTGGCATAGTCAAATCTGGATTACAAAATGTATGCTACAGAATGCTTCATGACCTATATTTTTTTAGGTTGTATTTAATTGTTATTTCCACGGTTGTTGCAGATGAGTATTATAACTTTGTAGGAAGGTCCTTTAGGTTGTATTTAATTATTTTCAAAGTTATTGCAGATGAGTATTATAACTTTGTAGGAAGATCTGGCATTTTTACTGTGTTAACAGAAACCCAAATGTGTTATGTTTGTAGATTGCTACCTGACTACCCTCCATAACTGTGGAGATGACACTTATAATAGTTGTCTTACTTTTCTAATGTTACATTTTCAAATTTTATTGTTAATGTTCTGATATATTTCACAGAATTACACAACTGTTATACATTGTTCTTTATATTTGATTTAGAAATTTTTGGGGGAGAGGCTTCCCTAACTTGTGTGTAGTCATAGGGATGATTAAGTTTTAAATTATTGTGTGCATGATGGATATGCATTTACTCATAACTGAGTTCATAGCTGTGCTCTCTGTGTATTATATACTTAATTATGTGCCTTTTTTCTGTTTTGTCTCATACAGGGATATGACACCCAAGATGAAATCTGTAGCTCACAAGCCACTATACACTGATGCAGAAATTTAGCTCATTATCTAGGTATTACAATGCAATGGTGCTTTTCTGTTAGAGACAGGTAGAGTTAACAAATCGTCCTGAGATAGGATATGGCAGCAGGTGGTCAATGACATCAATGCTGTCAGAGGATATGGGAGACCTTACCCCAATACAACACCAGACAAGTGATATGATAACCTCTGTCTGCCCAGGAACAGGTGGCTATGGGAGGTGGCCCTACTACCAGATCACCACTGACTGAAACAGAGGAGTTCCTGCCCACTGTCAGAGATCCAGATAGTTTGCCAGAGGGTTGCCACAGAATCCTTGACATTAATGCAGATGTGTACAGTAGGCAAAGTACAAATGTCATTGTTATATATTTATCTGTGTATATCTTAGATGTCTGATATATACAGAGCCAGTGATAACTGTGAGTCATATGACAGAGTCCTGGAGAAATAGAGGAGGGTGTTTGGGGAGAGACTGCAACTGTTCACTACATTTTTTCTGAGAACATTTTCAATCTGCACTTGTGAATGGGGACTGTCCTCTTTTTCTTGTTTCATTGACATTGTGATACTTAGCAGACTTATTTCCTTTCCCTTCATCACTTATGGACACATCTGCATAGGAGGCTACCAGCCCACCTGCACATGGTAAGCACACATTTAGTTCTTGTTATTACTGTATGCAAGGTATGTTTGGGTCTATTAAGAATTTAAATTTGTGCTGCTTTAGCATCTGTTAGAGTTTAACTTAACTTTTACATAAGGAAAATATGTGATCAGTTTTATTCTCAATTTTTCTGTTTGTTGTGCTTGTTACTTGTTATCATGGTGATCCTGAGAGTGGTACTGTGGAACTCCTACCACCAGATGTTAGAGTATTGGTAGCCTCTGATGATGATGGTAGCAATGAGCAGACACTGTCTTGGGTTGCAAACGGTCAGTCTGACACTGAGGTGGTGGCTCCCACATCCCCACCTATATTTTGGACATAGTCAGTATGCTTATACATACCCGTGACATGTATACCTCTGATATAGGACAGTTTGAGGGTGACACATTGATCAGGGTAGTGTAGTAAGTGCAGTTGCAGAGCTGGTTGCATCTCACTGTAACCATTTTGAGGGCATGGTGCTATACAGGAGGGTTGGTGGGGGTGCTTGGAGGAGGTCTCCTGTTCACACTCCTCCTTTTAATGCTGTTGTGTCACTAGGTGCCACCAGCTCTATGTGTAGGGTTGTAGTGGAGGCACAGGTATGTTCCACCAGGGCCTTGGAAGAGGTTGTGTGAGTACTAAATGCTGTGCAATCTGACTTGTCTGACTTCCTGAACCATCTGGGCAACGCCTTTAACAGGATGAATATCACACTGGATTGGGTTTGCCCATACCACTTTACACATATGCAAACTATGTAACCAGTATTGTTAAGTGCTATTCATCAGCTGTTACTGGCCCTGAAAATTGTATACCTTGATAGATACATGTGTTTCTTACTTGCACATACTACTCACTTCTTTGGTGTCAGCCTTGCTTTCCAACCCCCTCCAGCCCCCATGCTAATGATGATGACTGTGCCCTGCCATTTGCACATGTCATTGTGACTTAGGGTTGCATATATGTCTGATGCACACAGAGGATAGATAATGCTTACTTATTTACATGCTTGCACTTATCAATATATACTGTAGAAGAAAAGTTCTTGATTTCTTGCTCTTACCCATTTGTGAATGATTGCTTCTATAATTGTTGAACCTCATTGTATTTCAGTTATTATTGTCATTAAAGCATTGTAGGCATTTGGTACTTCAGTCTTGCTTCTTGGTATAGTAGTGGAAATGAGGGTATGATTGACCTGTTCTATGTTTTATAGATGGTGGTCAATTTAAATGCTTGATGCGCATTAATGGTTCTGATACATAACTTTATATAGCAAAAATCGGAAAGAGGAGATATTACTGACATAACTGTACCACTCAGACAAGTGCTCTGCTTAGGGGCATATACATATTTTCATATGAGAGTAATCAGTTGTTTAACTTTTTTTTCTTTAGAAGTTCCACACTTACCTTATCATTATTGCAAGTACAAATTGTGTCCTTGGGGGTTACCCCTATCTAATGTTATCAGAACACAGCCACTACATGGTTAAGTAAATGTTCTGCTCTTTAACAGGCATCACTTTTCCTATTTCTATGCAGGTGGGATCTTAGAGTTTGAGCTAGGTACTGAGCTTGTGTGCTATGTTTTACCCCTTAGCCAGAGCCAGGCAGTAGAGTAGTAAGGGTGGGGTGAAGGGTACATGTGCCCGAGGGTCAGCTTGTTAGAGGGTGCAATTGGAATGCCATTCCTGAATTCTTCCTATACTGGCATTTCAAAAATGCTGATACAGAAAGCAAATTTTTTGTGCTGTTGCTGATAGGGTTGGGGCATTCCTGGGAGGAGGTGTGTGCTTCAGATTGCCATGAGCAGTCTGAGTGTTTCTTTTGTTTTTTTTGTTTTTTTCCTTTTTTTCTTTTTGTACTCTTCCAATGAAAAACTGGTAGGAGGTAGCATGTGCCTCAGACTGCCATGAGCAATCTATCAGAATGTTTCCTTTTTAATTTTCTGTGCACACCTCTGTCTGCTGCCACCTGTAACTGATAGTTCTCCCTCACATTCTTCATCTGTACCTGGTGCCACTGCCACTGGCCCTGCCTGTGGTCCTTGAAACTGTGGTCCAGCTGCTTGATGTCCTTGTTGAAGCTGTTTCCTGACTATTATATTGTATAACATGGGACAGACCATAAGTATTTCAGGAAAGATGCACCTCCTCATTTGTCTAGACAACAGAGCCTTGATTTCAGCAGTCCAAACACAAGTTCCATGATATTCCTACTTTAAGCGTGGGCATTGTTGTATCATTGTTCAGTGGGGTTTTGTTGGTTTCTCATGGGTGTCATGAGCCAGGGCTCTAGTACATAACCTGCATCCTAGACGCCCATGAGAAATGTTACTCTTAGCAAATCTTGTGCAGAGATCATAAGTGTGCCATATGTGTGTGAGTTGTGGAAACTGCCTGGATTACTTGTACAGACATTATGGATGATCCTTTGGGCATTACAGACAACCTGACAGTTTATAGAGTGGAAACTTTTCATTCTGTCAATGTACCACCTTCCCTGTTCTCAAGGTGGGATTTGTATTTATATGTGTGTGCAATCTGTGGCTCCCCAACACTTCAGGGAAATGTGCTACTGCATAGAATTCCTGCATGATTCTTTCCCTCTTTTCTGGGATTCATGGGAAACAGATATGCTCCCTTGCATATAGTAGCATTACATTTAAAAACTGATGTATTATTCCAGAGGCTGATGCCTGGGACACCCATAATACACTGCAAAGTACCAGTAACTAGTACATGTAATGTTAAATATACCTTTGTTTCCACTGGGATGGGTTCTCCATGATTTCCATGGGGCCAAGGCTGCATATTCCCTCCAGTTTTTCCCTATCCACCCTGTATCTCTTAGCAAAGTCTAAGTCATGCAGTCCATGATGAGTCAAATGAGGTCTAAATACCCTTCTTCATCTTGCTTAAGGTCTAGCAGCAGCAGTACCCTGATTGCTCAAAGTTGCAGTGAGATAGGCCTTCTGCCATTGCTCTGCTGTGAGATTTCAACTTTCTGCACTTCTGATTTTCTAAAAACATTTGCTGCATATCTGTTTAAACTGTGCAAATTTTTTTTAGACTTAGTGAATTCAATCTTTACCTCTGTTCTGATCTTTGTCTCCATTTTGTTTGTCTGTTCTGTTCTTTTTATTTGTTGCTGTACATGAAAAACACTAGCATAGAGCTGAATATCTATTACTGTTTGTGACCTTTGGAGCTTGTAGTGAAATCTTTTGTCTAGAGCAGCATAGCTGTTTCTTCATGGGAGGGGTAATTTAGTCTGGTCTGATCTGGCTACAGGCATTAGTGCAAGGTCGTATTTTATTTTATTTTTTTATTGGATAATTTGGCTGGTTTCTGTTTCTCTGCCTTAAATAGCCAGTGTTTAAACCTTCTGCCATCGCTCTATTATGAGATTGGAAAAGAAGATACTTATTTACAACTATTTTCTACTCTTCTGATTTACCAGAAACATTTGCTGCATATCTGTTTAAACTGTGCAACTGTTTTTCAGACTTATTGAATTCAGTCCTTACCTCTGTTCTGATATTTGCCTACTTTTTGTTTGTCTGTTCTGTTCTTTTTATTTGTTGCTGTACATGAAAAACACTAGCATAGAGCTGCATATCTATTACTGTTTGTGATCTTTAGAGCTTGTAGTGAAATATTCTGTTTAGAGAGTCCTAGCTGTTTCTTCATGGGAGGGGGAATTCAGTCTGGTCTGATCTAGCTAGAGGCATTACTGTAAGGCTGTGGTTTTTTTTTGACTGGATAATTTGGCTGGTTTCTGTTTCTCTGCCTTAAATAGCCAGTGTTTAAACCAGTTTGTACTTGTTTGCTCAAAACTGCAGTAAGATAGGCCTTCTACCATTGCTCTGCTGTGCGATTCGAAAAGATAAGTGTTTATTTTCAACTGTTTTCTGCACTTCTGATTTACTAGAAACATTTTCTGCATATCTCTTTAAACTGTGCAACTGTTTTTTAGACTTAGTGAATTCCATCCTTACCTCTGTTCTGATCTTGTGTATCCCACCACCTGCCCAGCTGCTGTTGTGGTATTAAAGCTTGGTGGCTTTGAGTTGCCCACCTCTAGTATAAATTTGATATTGGACACTCTCCCTAGTCCCATTACATCAGTTCATTCTGCTATGTACAGTGAGATCATACCTCCCAACCATACCAAATTACTCGTTTTTTACTAAGTTTTGGGGTCCGATTTTTGTCTTTTGTTTTTTTAAATTTTTCGATTTTTGCATTGTTTAAGCTGATGTCATCACATGCGAGATGACATCAGCTCTATCAGGGCTACCAGCCAGTCAGAATTGAGCTCAAGAAGCTCACGTCGTGCACACATTTCCGGCTGGACTGGCTGCTCAAATGCAAGCGGGAACAGCTGGCAACAATTGTATTATTTATGTTCAGGGTTCGGCAGCACTTTATGTTTGGAATGAATGGCAGCAATGGATTATTTATGGCAGCAAGTAAGGAAAGCACTTTGTCTATTTCAGGGCTCGGCAGCACTTTATGTTCAAAATGAACGGCAGCAATGGGTTATTTATGGCAGCAATTAAGGAAAGCACTTTGTTTATGTCCGGATCATGGATTATTTATGTTTAGGGCTTTGCAGCATTTATGGCAGCAAGTAAGGAAACTGGTGTGTGTGTGTGTGTGTGTGTGTGTGTGTGTGTGTGTGTGTGTGTGTGTGTGTGTGTACAAGTGTGCATGTGTGCATGTGTGCACTTTCACATCTCGTTTGCTTGTTTTTATTAAACCAAAAACAGTTCTCCAGTCACTAATAGTTTGTGATGTAAACTGCTTGGCAAACTCTCTACAACACATTTAAATGGTTTTGATACAGATTTTCCTGGTATTAGTAGATTGTACAAAAGGATATATGTTTTGACATCATTGCATTAAACAATGCTGAAAAAAAATTCTATTCACTTTCATTATTCTCAGTAAAACAGGTAAATTCTTTCCTTAGACTATAATCTGCTCAAGCTTCTTCATTAGCATCAAAATGACTAACATTTTTACATTCTCGGTCATGTTAGGTCTGTTTCTGCTTTCAAAACTTTGCACTGCATTCATTATTTAGGCACTTACAGTATACTAAAGCACTCTCTGTAAAGAATTACTTTGTGTGCTCACTCAACAGCCTCTGTAAAACTCACTTTGTACCGCACTCAGAAAAATTGCTTTCATGTCCAGAAGAGTTCCATTATACAGACAGAATGATGTGGTTATCAAAATCTGTGTGTGTGTGTGTGTGTGTGTGTGTGTGTGTGTGTGTGTGTGTATGAATAAATATATATATATATATATATATATATATATATATATATATATATATGTATATAAATATGTTAAACAAATATACACATGACACACACACACCCACACACGTGTGTGTATATATATATATATATATATATATATATATATATATATATATATATATATATATATATATATATATATAAAACCATTTAAGACAGCAGGGAAGATACCCAGTTCTGTGCATCCTAGTTCCACATAAAATAAGTTAAGCTGCTTTTAACAAATCACAATAAATACCGTATGACAACTAGCCAGTCACTGAAACTGCTCTTTTCTGCATGTAGGACAACCATTTTCCTCATTTCTTGGGAGGTGAAAGTTCTGTAATCCAGGCTGAAAACATGAATTACTGATGGTAGGTATGCTGTGTATGAACTGAACAGGTGTGTAACAGTGGCAGTACATTGTTGTGCAGTGCAGGAAAGAAACATGAAACATTTCTTTTTATTACAAGTTGGGTACTCAGTGACTCAGGTCTTCCGTTACAACATCAGGCAGAAGCAGAATGTTCAAAACACTGTTAATGTAGCTAAGCAAAAATGAATTTGGTGAAAGCCTAGATGTAGCATAAAATAAATTGTCACACATACTTACCTTGACTGATGTTTGCTCTAGAGTCACATATATGATACTTCTTGGTAAGTCCCTAGCCCCACCACTTGTGAGCTTTGTCCAGGTTTTTTGTGCTAAGAGGTTGAGAGCTATGGTAAGAAGTGAGAACTCAATTCACTAAATGATAGTCATTAAGTTTCAGTCTTCCTATTTTTTCAGGAAACTGCTGATTTTGCATAGTGGTATGTTGCTCGGACTGAAGTGCATATGCTCCTGGGTTCAAGACTTGCCAGTGAAATGCATGGTGGTAACACATTTTATTTTAGCAACTTTCCAAAAAATAAGCAATGTTGTTTAAAATGTGTCCCTGATTTTTTTTTTTGTCCCTCCCAAAAAAAAAAAAAAAAAATAAGTGTGTGAGGCTGTGGAAGATGAAGATACCTTACACTTTCTAGTGTAGCTATTATTGAGTGTGAGGGTGGGATGGGGATGTATGATTTTAAATGTTCTGAATTTGAATTGGGCAGTTTTGTCATTTTCATGCATTTTTCATTTCATTACTTAGCCTAAATAAATTTGAAATAAATCAAATTAACAATATGTGCAATACATTGTGTCTGTAGTGTGCTGTATTATACAAGGACTATATCAAAGAAGAGGAAGTGAAAGAACACATATAAGTTTCTTGTTTGTGTGCAAGGACCAAGGCCAAGGAAGGTACCAAAAGAGTACCAAAAATCCCACAATGGCCCAGATGCAATTCTTTGGATGTGATGTGGGTTCAAATGCTGTGGAAATTCGAATGTTTTTCAATGTATGCAGAAGTTTTAATGCCAATTCTATTTTATTGCAGTATTAATTTTGTCAGACAGTAGTATTGTGTTAGTTGTGTATTGTTGTTGTTGTTTGTAATTTGTTGTTAAATTGTAATAATAATTGTAAATGTAAATAACACATTAGAAGTAGTAATGCAATGGGACATTGGAATGTCTACAGGGGGACTCTTGTGCCATATTTTTGGTTGTTTGTTCTTCAGTTTGCATTTAAAAGTTGGTTTCCCACAATTCCAGTGGAGTGGGTGGGGGTTATGTAATTATGTATGCAAATTAGATGTTAATCAGAGTACAGATTTGTACCTATTTTTCATGGGCCTTTTCCAGATTTTTGATGTCTCCAGGTTAAAAGGTATGAGTGAGATACGTTGTGAAGGCCCATTCCCTTAGCTTCTCAACCTTGAATTATCTTCTGTCTGCTCACTTTTTACTAAAAAAGTTTACCTCTTCCTACTTCATTTTGCTGCTCCTGCTTGAAAGTTCAACTGCATTTAGATTGTCACATTTATTACTGCTTGTTGGGAACCTTATTAAATTGATGACAGTATTCTACTGAATTGCTGCTTTATTTGAGCTGTGTTTTACTGTTGTGATTGTGAGCTACTGTTTTAAAGCAATTTACTGATTAACTTATATTTCATTCCTATATACTGCAATTCATTACTGTTTAACTGCATTTTACTGTATTTTGTTACTATTTAACTATATTTTTCATACTGTGAGTTTTGTTATTTTGTCTGTAAGTGGTTAATCTGTGCTTCTTTGTGAGTTTTTTACTGTGTTCCTCACCTTAAATTGAGCAGTATAGTCTAGATACAGGTTTGCTTCATCCGTAGCTTCAGCTGCATGTTTTTTAACCCTTTTGAGGTATTTCAGCTGCAAATGTCCCTTAGTAGCACTTGTGTGATCACCTAGTAATACTCTTAGAACTCCTACCCTTTACCCTCTTAGCTGTCTCTGACCTCTCTTCCTCAGTTTCTGCCAAATATGAATTGACAATTTCCTACATTTTCTCCTGCCAGTCTGGTTGATATGGGCATCCTGAGACAGTGTAGCAACTGCCTCATGTACACGGATATCCCTCTACTACTACCAGCTATGAACACAATTTGTGAGGGATGCAATTGCATCAAGCACCAAGTGTCATTGCTCTCTCCCCCACAAGCCAGTATATCTGGCACTGAGAAGGTTGTCAACAAATGAACACCACACCTCAAACACCACCCACACCTACACAACACACACCCACATATGTGGAGGTCCTCAACAAAAACATACTCAAACAAAAGAGACCTCCAAGGCAATAAAACTCCACTGCCTACCACACCACACAACACACATAGTCCACACACCTGTGTCTCACAGCCACTAAGGCCTAAACATAAACCCAACATATTAGTCATAAGAGACTCCAAAGTGAGACACACAGATGTGGCCCTCACCAGGCTGGATAATGAGAAAGTCATGTTAGTTGTTTGTCAGGTGCCAGACTCTGCCATATCACCCATGTACTCAAGTCTCTCAGCAGGTACTGTTATGACTCTATCATAGTCCATGTTGGCTTGAATGACTTCATATGTACCTCCCTGGATAATATGAAGAGAGACATGATCAAGCTCACTGAATATGTGTCCCAGGCAGGTATGTTCCTAGCCTTAAGCAGCATTCTACTGTCACCCAGAATGATGCCTCAGTACAAACAGAAAATGACTGACTTTAATAATTAGCTTAGTTTCTGGTGTCATTCCAAGGGGATCCAGTACCTGACAGCCTGGGATGACATGACTGACAAACCACGACGCTTTGCCAAGATGGCCTGCATCTTTCTCCCTTGTTATTCAGCCACCTGGAAAAGGCTCTTGCCTCCCCCATAGTGCCTTTTTTAAGCAATGCCATGAGGTCAAAACTACCAACATGAAAATTTCATCAAAATGTAAATTAAAGGTCATGCTGCTAAATGTTCGAAGTCTAAACATGAAATTGCACTCATTGAAAGCATTCTTAAGCCTGGAAGATACTGACATTTGTGCAGTTACAGAAACCTTATTCAAAGCTTTGGAGGGCACCCCAGCCATACCAGGTTACTCATCCTATCATACATTCAGACCCCAAACCGTGGGCAGCAAAACAATAGGAGGTTAAGTTGCAATATATATTAAAAACACACACACCTCCAGGCTGGTCAAACAGTATGATGCACAGGAAACACTCCAGGTGCAGTTAACAATTGACAAAACCCCTATTCAAATCATAGCTAGCTATAGCCCTCCAACTTTGACTCAAGATGCCCACCCCACCTATCAGGACCTCTTCGAATCTATCAAGATTCAACCTTTTACCCTGATCCTGGACAACTTTAACTATCCAACCGTAGATTAGAAGAAATACTCATGCCAAAGCACAAATACCCAGAGATTCCTTTATATCATCACTGCAAATGCCTTGGACCAGTTGGTCAACACCCCCACAAGAGGAGAAAATATCTTGGGCTTGGTATTAACCAACACGAGTAAGCACTGCAGTATCCCTATAGTGTCATCATCCCTGGTAAGATCCAACCACAAAGTGGTCACCTTCGAAGTCACCATCTCCCCCGACCCCACCCCGCCCAGCTAGGGTCAAACAAAATAAACTTCTCCAAAGCTGATTACAACCTCCTGAGGGAAGGTATAAACAGCTTCACAACCCTCTCCCTCTCCATAGGAACTGGAAAATATGTCCAAAACTACATCAAAGTACTATATGAGCATTTATATAGCTGCATGGAATCAGGAATACCCAACAGGATGAAATCCTCCTCCTCAAGGAAGAGTAAACCTGTCTGGTAGACATCTGCAATAAACTCTATAATAAAAGGAAAAATTGCTGTCCAGGACCAAGAAGGAGCAGGTGCCTAATTGGAAGCAATCTCTCTTTATCCTGAACAAGCAGATAAGAGCACTAGTGAAATCCTCCAAAACAAACTTCAAGTCCAAACTGGCCACATCTACTAAAGACAATCTTAAGACCTTCTTCACAAATGTCTGCAGTCTCAAGGGAAGCATCCATATCTGCTCAGAACTGGTGGTCAAGGACACCACATACACAAATGCTGTATATATAGACAAACTGCTGTCAGACAGGTTCAGTGAAAACTTCACCCCTCTGTCCCCCATCAGTAAAACAGGACATCCCCAGTACCTGCCCCGCCTCCCCTTATCTCTAGGGAGAAAGTCAACACTGCCTTCTTAAAGGCAAAAAATACAGCCTCCATGGGACCTGATAACATCCTAGGCTGCATCCTACATGAACTCAGGCAGAAACTTGCAGTACCATTAGGCACCCTATTCAACCAAAGCCTGAGTACTTGCTTCATCCCAGCTGAGTGGAAGACAGTCACTGTCATCCCTTTGCACAAAGGTGGAGCATCCACCAGTCCATGAAATTAATGACCCATCAGCCTAACTACCCTGATCTGCGAGGCCAGACAATTGATCCCACACAGTTTGGTTTCATCAGGGGGAGGTCATGCCAGTTAAATTTGGCCTACTTCTTTGAGACAATCACCAAGGCCATGGATGAGGGAAAAATGGTGTATACCACCTACCTTGACCTGGCCAAAGCCTTTGATACTATTCTCCACTCAGGTATAATAGATAAACTCTCTCAACTAGGCATCAATCCATATGTTACACAAGTACTTTCGTCTGTATTTATTAAAATGAACTTCTTCACACAGGGTTGTCTGAAGAA
This sequence comes from Protopterus annectens, assembly GCF_019279795.1. Classification (NCBI taxonomy): domain Eukaryota; kingdom Metazoa; phylum Chordata; order Ceratodontiformes; family Protopteridae; genus Protopterus; species Protopterus annectens. The sequence goes on from NC_056728.1 coordinate 470,583,371, forward strand.
GTTTGCTTTAATAAATATGGACAAAAGCACTTACAATGTTTAAAATTTAGTGTCTAATTCTTGATTTACCCTTACACTTCTTCCTAGTACTTGTATTACTAGTTTTTGTGGTTTTTTTTTTTTTGGCTATCAATCCATATGTTACCAGATGGGTAGCAAACTGGCTCACTGATAAAACCCACCTAGTCAAAATAGGGGAAGCTACCTCAAGCAATAGACTCATAATGAGAGATGTACCCCAGGGATTGTTCTTGGGGGCCTCTGCTGTTTGGGGTATACTTTTCTGTGGTGCAGGCCAAAACCAGTGGACTATGTCTGACCATGTTTGCAGATGACTGCATGCTGGGTGCTGTCATCAATTCACCTAGTGATTTAGACATCCTCCATGAGGGTCTCACCCAAACAAATGACTGCTGCCAGAAACATGGCCTCAAACTGAATGCCAAAGAATGCATCATCATCCCCTTTAGGTAGAATGACATCCCCACAAATTATCACATTGATAATAAGTCACTAAGCACGCAATCAGTTGTGAGGGACTTGGGCATCCAGGTTAATAGCAAACTGACTTTTGACCACCATATTGCCTCCATTGTACGGAAAGCTTTCTACATGGCCCACTTCATTAGTAAGGGTATCTCATCCAGGGACAAGGTGGTCCTAACATCCCTGTATTCTTCCCTTATAAGACCCATTATTGAGTACAATGTCCCATTTGGCATGTACCTCACAAAGCACATGCAGCAGCTGGAGAGACCACAGAGTTTCCTCACCAGGGGAATCCAGGGCCTCAAACATCTACACTACACAGATAGGCTAAAGGCCCCATCCCTCTACTCAGTCTCCTACAGACTCTTCAGAGGTGACCTCTGTCTGGCATACAAAGCAATCTCAGACCCTGCCTTGATGGGACTGCTGCATACCTACAAGTCAAGCTCCACTCATGTACGCCACCTCAGCCTGGTCTGTGACATCTATAGGACTTGTTGGCAGGACAGATTTGTTTCCTAGAGACTCCTCCTTTTGTGGAATAGACTCCCTCTCCACATCAAGCCTGTATATCATTAACCATTTTTAAGTACAACCTGAATAAATGGATAGAGAACAGAAAATACACCCCTGGGATTCTACCTGTGTCCCTGCTGCACAGTGGCATAGGGTGCTGACTTGTTGGAACACTGGCTGAATTCTCGGCTAGACTTGTAAGGGCCTTAGGGCCAATAGCCTAATAACTTCCTATGATCCTATGATTAAATGTCTGTTGCACCTACAGAATAGTAATATCAGCAGCAACCCCTATCATGTTTTTCTATGTGTAATCATGATTTATTCCTAAGATTTTCGGTTTACAATACAAAAGCCTACACTGAATGTACACAATTGGTTTATAGTTTCCTGAGTAGCTCCATCATGGTGTATTGGTGAATTAGCAAGTACTCCATGTCTTTATGCTGTCATTTGCATATTTCACTGTTTACTTGTGTTCGGTTGCTCTACACATCATGTAGAGCCATTTAATGAATACCAAATAGCATGCCGTAAACATGATAGCTACACTTCGTGTAGCTGTTAATGAATCCAGCCTTTAGTGCATACTTAGTGAATGCATTCATGAATCTGGCCCATAGCTGGACATCTTCTTATGTGTATATCAGTTACCTTATTAACAAAGGAATGAAAAAAAAGGTGAATACATAAATATCTGAACTATTCTTCTTATTGTTGCTACTTGATTTCATAGGTTAAAGCCTGATCTAACGCTCTGTTCCTCCACACTACACACATATTTGACTCGTCCATGAATCAAGTTTGCTTGTTACTATTTTAAACTTGCTTATTAACCACATAAATAAATTATACAAGCAAAAACATAAATGACCTTGCATAATTTATACAACTTCAATAGATAGTTGCAACAAACTCAATTACATTTAGTAATAAATGAAGGAAAGATATATAAAGATTGTTGTTAAATAGCTTTTTAATTAAACTATTATCCTTGCCATATGGTAACTTAAACAATAATATATTATCCTGTGCATAATGTCATAGTACGTGGCTAGAAACTGCCAGTTCCCTGTTCTCATACTTCTTGTATTAAAATTAGTAATAAAGGAATTTTCCTGAAATTTCACGGGCTGTTTTTGGAATTTACAAGCTGATGTATATGTTATTAGTTCTATCTTGGTTGTGTAGGCTGCATATAGTTGATCCAGTTTTTGTTGTTTCTTACTTTGCTTTTCATAAGCCATGCAGTTACGTTTTCATCTGTGGTTACATTTTACTACTAAATATATTATTTCTTGATAAATATCGGATAGATGATATGCATGAGTTACATACTAACCAAAACACTAATGTTATCCTACATTTGTGTTCATATGCTGTAATTTATTTATAATACATCTGTGTTAATTTGCCTAGTTTATCCATTCATGTTTAATACAGTTATTCACATTCAAGAAATCATGTTTCTGAAAAATAAAGATCTTAAGCTGATACATTGAAGTCCTGAGTGCATGCTCTTCTCTTTTTTATGGAAGAAGAGGAGTTTCTTCACAGCACATAAAATATTATAAGCACAATATGACTTCACCAGTTCCCTAACTGGTAAAACTATTTTTATTTTATGGACACAAACCTACCATTGTTAAATATTATTTATTCTTTGGTTCAACAGTTAAAGCATGCAGGCTAGTATTTTATTCACTTACCTGACTTTGCGGGGAGTTAATGCTACTCCTAATGGAAATTTTATCTGCATATTCTCACTTTATGGTTCTGCTGCTAGTAAACAACACAGACTGCTGCTTCCAAAATAATAAATGTACTAACCTCTCATCTGAAAATGATTGATATAGGACCCATATTTCCTGCTAAACTGCTATACTTCAGACATTACTGATTCCTTTATAAAAGTCAGAGAAGCACGCATAAAGCATCTGCTATTCAAAATCTATCACATTGAGCAGACAACAATAAAGATAAATGTATTCTTTTGTTTGTTCACTGATCTGTTAGTGTACTCCAGCATTACATATTTACTATATTCATACAGTTAAATGTTTGTGCCATGCTTACAGTATATCATTGAATTAGTAACATTAAAAATGTTACATAAACAAAAAATTATCAACTTCATCAATTGGCTTAGCTTGTGGTGTCAGTCCAGGATGATCCAGTATCTGTCACCCTGGGAAGACATGGTTGATAGGTCAAGCTGCTTTGCTAGAGACAGTCTGCACCTGTCTCCTGTAGGCTTTCGGATATTGACAAAGGTGCTTGCCTCCACCAAAGTGCCTTTTTATACAATGTCAAAACAACAACATTTTTAACATAACAAAATCCACTTGTGACAAACTCAAGGTTCTGCTGCTTAAAGCTAGGAGTCTAAACATGAAACTGCACTTCCTGGAAGCACTCCTTACCTTGGAAGATGCTGATGTTTGTGCAGACACTGACACATCATTCAAGATCGCAGAGAGCACCCTGGCCTTGCAAGGCTACAATGCCTTCCACATGTTCAGACCTCAAAATGAGCATAAAAGAACCAAAGGTCTCCATCCTCATTAAAGCCAAGTACACCTCAAGGCTGATCAAACAGTAAAACTCTCTCAAACTACTCCATGTCCAATTAACTATAGGCAAAATACCCAACCACATCATATTTCCCCCACCATGAACCAAGAAAAGCACACCACCTACCTGGAAATACTGGGTCACTCTCCATATAACACAACAGCTTAGTCATGGGATATTTCGGCTATCCTGTCATCGACTAGGTGACATACATGAGCATGAACATGGTCACCCTGAGGTTCCTGGACTTTGTCAATACAAATGTTCTGGAACAGATAATCTGCACGCTCACAAGGGGCTCAAATGTTCTAGACATAGTACTCACCAGCATGGGGGGGGTCACTGCTCTACCCCCATGTGATGCCTGTCACTTGTCTGGTCAGGATAAAACAGATGAACATTCATGGGTTCAGTTCAAGCAGCTTTATTACACACAAATACACCAGAAATGAGGCTTTGTAACTTAAACTTAAATAAACTTATAAACAGATTGACTATCACACTCATACATGTTCACACTCTGGCTATTCTCTCAAAATGGCACTACTGCCTGCACATGCTCAGTATTTATATGCATGTGCTTACATCTGTAAATGCTTCTTAAAGGTACATACACATGTTCTTATTTACAATGTCCTCCCTGGTAAGGTCAGACCATAAATCAGTCTCATTCAAAGTCACTACTGAACCGGTCACCACAACAGGAGCAAAAAACTAAAAATTTTTCCAAAGCAAACTATAGCCAAAGTATAAAAAGTTTTATCCCCCTCCCCACAATCACAGACAACAATGACTCTTAAGCAGAGGTGTATAAAAATGCCCTGTATAAACACTTAAACAACTGTATAGACTTGGCTGTGCCTGAATGTATTAAAACCATGTCCTCCCTAATAAACAAGCCACCCTGGTGGACCTCAAGTTTAAACAGGTTATATAACAAAAGGAAGAAATGGATGTCTAAGAACAATAGGGAACTGACTCAGCAGAGGAGGAATTCCCTCCACCGCTTGAACAAGCAAATCAGAAATTTTGCCAAGTCCTCTAAAGCTAATTACAAAGTAAAATAGCATCCCTAGCTAAGAATAATGATAAGGCATTCTTTAACTATGTCTGAAATCTAAAATGGAATGCCCAGCTATGTGCCAAACTGGTAGAAGATGGCACCACTCATACTATACCAGAGGAAATTGCTAACCTGTTAGCTGACATATGTGGTTCAAACTTTACCCCCCATCCCTACCCTCCATACCTCAAAGCATACCTGACACCAGTCATCTACTTATTATCTCTAGAGATCATATCAATTCTGCACTCTCCAAGTCCAAAACCATGGCCTCAATAGAACCAGATAACATCCCAGATTGTTTAAATAATCTATAACAGGACCTAGCCATAGCCTGAGAACTGGCTTTGTTCCAACAAAGTGAAGAACAACAACACTAATCCCCTTGCACAAACAGGGGCCATCAACCGACCTTGGGAACTATAGCCCCATAAATCTAACAAGCATCATCTGCAAGGCCATGGAAAGAATCATCATGAACCTTATCAACAAGGACATAAGGCAACCTTCAAACTCTAGACCTAACCCAGTTTGGCTATGTTAAGGGTGCATCATGCTTATTAAACCTAGTAGACTTCTATGAGAAAGTCACCAAAGCCCTGGATGAAGGTAAGACAGTGCATGTTGCCTATCTTCACCTAGCCAAGGCTTTTCACACAATCTTTCATTAAGTTATCATTGATAAACTCTACCAGATGGGGATTAACCCTTACATCATCACTAGATGTATAGTCAGTTGGCTAACCGACAGAACACATACTGTCAAAGGTGGGGACTCCACCTCTACTAGTAGACCCGTCACCAATGGTGTACCACAGTAATCTGTGCTGGGCCTTTTACTGTTTGGAATCTATTTCTCAGAAGTCCTAGCTAAAGTAGATGGCCTTTGACTTACCAAGTTCACTGATGATTGCAAATTGGGTGCAATCATTGTGGCCCCAATAATGTTAACATATTACAGGAAGGGCTAACACAGACAAATGACTGGTGCCAAAGCCATGGTCTAAAAATCAACATAAAAAGTGCATTATTATCCCCTTTGACAAAGTGATATTCCTTACTAATTACAATATTGACAACGCCCCGCTGAGTTCAACCCAATGATGTGAGATCTGGGAACACAGGTAGATAGAAATCTGAACTTTGACCAGCAAGTTTCCACAGTGGTGAGGAAAGCCTTCTACGTTGAGCATCTCATAAGTAAGAGCATTTCATCAAGGTCTAAGGATGTTATAACTCTACTGTACTCGACTTTCATCAGACCATAAATAGAGTACAATGCTCCCTTCTGCATGTACCTCATCAGACACCTGCAGCAGCTGGAGAGACCACAGAGGCTTCTCACCAAGAAAATACAGGGCCTCCAAACTTTGACTCACGTGGATAGACTGAAAGCCTTTTCACTGTATTCTGCATTGTATAGGCTGCTGAAAGGTGACTTTTACCTGGCCTAAAGGGCAGTCTCTGACCCTGCCATAATGGATATGCTGTGCCTCCACAAGTCAAATGGCACAAGAGTTACTCACTCTAGGGACCTTAACCTAGCCTGTGAAATTAACAGAACATGCTAAAGAGACAGATATATCTCCCAGCGATTGCTGCTATTCTCAAATAGACTTCCAGTTCACGTGAAACAGAGTTCCTCACTGACCCTATTCAAGCATAACCTGGGCAAATGGATGGGAGACTCCAAATTCACCCCATGGTTGGTACCCATGTCCCTCTTGGACAGGGATAGTGGGTGTTTATCATAAACTCACTCTGCGAATTACGTCCATCTAACCAAGGACAATTAAGGCAATTCAGGATTAACATGCCTAGGCTAGCCTTTTAACCTCCTATGAACCTATGAAGGTAAGAACACTTGCTGTACTGCTTTCCTGCCTCTCCTCCTAAATTTTAAGTAGACTGTATTTTCTTAATGACTAGTTTAATTTTAAAATGTAGACTATAACAGATCATATAAAATAAGGCACATATATTAGTGTTCGCATGTAGACTTTGAGTCTACTTTCTTTCACAAGTTTTAAAAATGTTTGCAGAAACACCTAACTAGACACTGAGTTATTTTCCCTTTGGTATCTATAAAATTATAAAGGGACATCACAGATACAGGATAGTCTCTGAATTTCATTCACTTTTGGAAACTATTACATCAGCAAACATAACTTCTATACACATATCTTACATTTAGAACTCCTTTCACTAGAGCCAGCTTATGCCTCATGTGCATTCTTTTCTTTAGACCTCAAAGCAGGCAAGCAATAGTTTTTAAAACTTTTAAAGATAACTGAGCAGAGGGCCTACAAGCAGTTACTTATAAACTGCTACCTACCCAGTACAGACATTGCTTCTTTCCACCTACAAATTTACCTACACATTTCTATTAGTTATGATTGTTCCCTCATCTGGAAATCTATAACCACTACTATTGTCTTAAGATCTGTTGCAGACCCTTGTATTATCTTATATATTCTCAGCTCTCACTACAGGGATACCAGGATAAAAATTACTCTGGTCCACTGTTATTGATTCTAGCCAGTGTTGCTTTATTTTACCCAAGCAATTCCTCCACATAAAAAGCACAGCTTAGGTACATGTACTATTAACAGCTGTTTTCTTAAAGTGAGGTAAAACAGTTGACCACATTACACAACATTTATTCTTTTAAACCTTTAAATCTTTTTACCTTTTAATTATATTTATATAGCTGTTAAGTGACTTCTAATACTCTTAACTCAAATAAGATATGTGAACTGTGTAAAAACATGACAAAATCCCACAGACCGAGTAGTATTTCCCGTTTTAAGGTATGTGCCCTAACCTCACTAGTCCTGCAAACTACAACATTTTCATCCTTTTCCTTTGAACATTTTGCACCCTAAATCTTGTTCTGCTTCCCTGATCCCCCATACACACTCAGGTATTATTGATTATCCATCATGGTTTTATTACCTTACCTGGTACTTGCCACTTTACAAATCTAAAGCAAAAACAACATATTAACTGTAATACGAAACCAAGGCTAAATCATAGAAATGGCAAATGTACATTTCTTGCAACAATACTATTAAGCCGACTGAGTGAATTCAACTAAGCCCAGGTCTTGTTCCACAAAACTATTATCTCTAAGAATTCTGATATGCCATCTAGAAGCACCCTTTTTGTTACTTTTTAACTATAGGCTTAAATATATGTAAAATCTTCATCATAACAAATAGTCTGCGTTGAAAAGATGGTTTCCTACTACAAGGCAGATCACCTAGCCATCAAAGGGACCTGTGTTCTTCTGTGCATTAAGCAGTCTGGAAAATCATGACTTTAGAATATTGCATACTCCTTCTAGACAGGAAATGTAATGGAACAATGAAGTGACAGGCAGACTGAGACTTGGTAAAATGCTCTCAGTCATCTATGCAGCTGCCCTATATCACTGATACAGCTATTACTAACATTCAAGCTAAGCTGTAATTGCAACCTATAGCTGTATCACTCTAGACTGTACAAAGTGCATTACTAACTGCTCGCTATATTGACTGACCAAACACATGCAATGTGCTTATTGTCACTCATCATTGACCATACCAATGAGTAGCATCTACCTTCAGATCATTATTCTCATCCTACTGTAGACACCTGTGGTGTCAGCAAAACAATAACAGACTCACACAGACAGTGTCTCAGACAAACCAGACATTTAGACTACCCCTGGGATTTATGAACAATCGAGTAGGCTTTGCGTAAAGCCTATACAGTTTTTACATGTCACCCAATGAGGGCTAATCACATATGCATGCTTCTTTTTTTATAACTTTATTTTTATTGATTTTCACAAAAAACATAAAATTTCTACATCATTTATACAATTAGAACTTAATAGAAATATAGATAATATAGCTATAAATAACAAAACTATGTACAATGCCCATAACATTAATCTACTTCAATTAAAATTCTTACATTTTATCCAGTAACTTTTTAAGCTTCATCCAAGATAATGTGCCAGATTCAGGAAGGCTTACACGGAGTTCAAGAGTAGTGTAAGCCTCCGTGTAAGCCTCCTGATTCAGGAACAGCCCAAATCTCCGTGTAAGAGACAGCTAACACGTCTCTTACACGGACTGGGCGTGGAAATGCTCAATACCTCATTTGCAGCTCAAAGATATGCAAATGAGGTATTTGAGTGATCCACAAAGCAGAAACCAGTCTGTGTAACGGACGTGTTAGCTGCAGAAATGTACTCAGCTGACAACTGAGTACATTTCTGCAAAATTAAAAATGGAGCTATGTCAGATCCAAATAAAGGGTGCATATGTTTCATTAAGCATGCCAATGGCCAAATATGTGGCCATTGGCATGAAAAAGTGTTGCAAAAATAAGTTATATAACTTTTTTTTTTCACGGGATTTTTGTGTTTAACTGCAGCGCACACCCGCGCAAACGGGGTGCGCTACCTAAAACTGAAAACCGAAGCTTATAAACCCACAATTGTGGGATTTATGTACTGTTAGCCAACAGGGTGCTGGCGGAAATTGGGCTACTGTTGGCCGAAGGAGAAGAGGAGGGCGAAGGCGTGCCCGAAGGCAGGAAGATAGGAGGAAGGTTAGGAGTGTAGCAGTGAGGGTAGGAACTTTGAATGTTGGCAGTATGACTGGTATAGGAAGAGAGCTAGCTGATATGATGGAGAGAAGGAAGGTTGATATATTGTGTGTGCAAGAGACCAGATGGAAGGGAAGTAAGGCCAGGTGTTTAGGAAACGGTTTCAAATTGTTTTATCATGGTGTGGATGGCAGGAGAAATGGGGTAGGGGTTATACTAAAGGAACAATATGCCAAGAGTGTTTTAGACGTGAAGAGAGTGTCTGACCGAGTGATGTTTATGAAGCTCGAAATTGATGGTGTAATGATGAATGTTGTTAGTGCATATGCTCCTCAAGTTGGGTGTATGGAAGAGAAAGAGAAATTTTGGAGTGAGTTGGATGAAGTTGTGGTGAGTGTACCCAAGGGTGAGAGACTAGTGATTGGAGCGGACTTTAATGGGCATGTTGGTGAAGTGAACAGAGGGATGAGGAAGTGATGGGTAGGTATGGTGTTAAGGAGAGGAATGCAGAAGGTCAGATGATTGTGGATTTTGCGAAAAGGATGGACATGGCTGTGGTGAATATGTATTTTAAGAAGAGGGTGGAGCATAGGGTGACGTACAAGAGTGGAGGAAGATGCTCACAAGTTGATTATATACTATGTAGGAGGGCCAGCCTTAAGGAGATTGGAGACTGTAAAGTGGTGGCAGGGGAAAGTGTAGTTAAGCAGCATAGATTGGTGGTATGTAGAATGACGTTGGTGATCAAGAAGAGGAGGAGGAATGTGAAAGCTGTGCCAAGGATTAAATGGTGGAAGTTAAAAAGGGTGATTGTGAAGTGGAGTTTAGGGAAGAGTTAAGACAGGCACTGGGAGGCAGTGGAGAGTTACCGAATAGCTGGGTAACTACAGCAGAACTAGTAAGGGTGACTGCTAGAAAGGTGCTTGGTGTGACATCTGGACAGAGGAAGGAGGACAAGGAGACCTGGTGGTGGAATGAGGAAGTACAGGAGAGTATACAGAGGAAGAGGCTGGCGAAGAAGAAGTGGGATTGTCAAAGAGATGAAGAAAGTAGACATGAGTATAAGGAGATGAGGCGCATGGCAAAGAGAGAGGTGGCGAAAGCTAAGGATAGGACATATGGAGAGTTGTATGAGAGATTGGACACTAAAGAGGGAGAAAAGGACCTGTACCGATTAGCTAGACAGAGGGACAGAGCTGGGAAAGATGTGCAGCATGTAAGAGTGATAAAGGATAGTGAGGGAAAGGTACTCACAAGAGAGGAGAGTGTGTTGAGTAGATGGAAAGAGTATTTTGAGAGGCTGATGAATGAAGAGAATGAGAGAGAGAGAAGGTTGGATGATGTGGGGATAGTGAATCAGGAAGTGAAACAGATTAGCAAGGAGGAAGTAAGGGCAGCTCTGAAGAGGATGAAGAATGGAAAGGCTGTTGGCCCAGATGACATACCAATGGAAGCATGGAGGTGCTTAGGAGAAATGGCAGTGGAATTTCTAACTAGAATGTTTAATGAAATTTTGGAAAGTCAGAGGATGCCTGAGGAGTGGAGAAAAAGTGTTTTGGTACCTATCTTTAAGAATAAGGGTGATGTGCAGAGCTGCAGTAACTACAGAGGGATAAAACTGATTAGTCACAGCTTGAAGTTATGGGAAAGAGTAGTGGAAGCAAGGTTAAGAAGGAGGTGATGATTAGTGATCAGCAGTATGGTTTCATGCCAGGAAAGAGCACTACAGATGCAATGTTTGCTCTGAGAGTGTTGATGGAGAAATACAGAGAAGGTCAGAAGGAGTTGCATTGTGTCTTTGTAGACTTGGAGAAAGCATATGACAGGGTGCCTAGAGAAGAGTTGTGGTATTGTATGAGGAAGTCGGGAGTGGCAGAGAAGTACGTAAGAGTGGTACAGGATATGTACGAGGGTAGTGTGACAGTGGTGAGGACTGCAGTGGGAGTGACAGATCCGTTTAAGGTGGAGGTGGGATTACATCAAGGATCAGCTCTGAGTCCTTTCTTATTTGCAGTGGTGATGGACAGGTTGACAGATGAGATCAGACAGGAGGCCCCGTGGACTATGATGTTTGCAGATGACATTGTGATCTGTAGTGAGAGTAGGAATCAGGTTGAGGAGACTCTGGAGAGGTGGAGATATGCTCTAGAGAGCAGAGGAATGAGGGTCAGCAGGGCTAAGACAGAATATATGTGTGTAAATGAGAGGGAGGGTAGAGGAATGGTGAGGATGCAGGGAGTAGAGTTGGTAAAGGTGGACGAGTTTAAGCACTTGGGATCAACAGTTCAGAGTAATGGTGAATGTGGAAGAGAGGTGAAGAAGAGAGTACAGGCAGGGTGGAATGGGTGGAGAAGAGTGTCAGGAGTGATTTGTGACAGACGGGTATCCGTAAGAGTGAAAGGAAGGTCTACAAGAGTGTAGTGAGACCAGCTATGTTATATGGGTTGGAGACAGTGGCATTGACAAAAGGCAGGAGTCAGAGCTGGATGTGGCAGAGTTAAAGATGTTAAGATTTGCAATCGGTGTGACTAGGATGGATAGGATTAGGAATCGGTATATTAGAGGGTCAGCTCATGTTGGACAGTTTGGAGACAAAGCAAGAGAGACGAGATTGCGTTGGTTTGGACATGTGCTGAGGAGGGATGATGGGTATATTGGGAAAAAGATGCTAAGGATGGAGCTGCCAGGTAAGAGGAATAGAGGAAGGCCTAAGATAAGGTTTATGGACGTGGTGAGAGAGGACATGCAGGCGGTTGGTGTGACAGAGCAAGATGCAGAGGATAGGAAGAAATGGAAAGAGATGATCCGCTGTGGCGACCCCTAACGGGAAAAGCCGAAAGAGAATGATGATTAAATGTCAATGGAGGGACTTGCAGACCAAAAACAATATGGCCTCCGTTTAGTGGTTGTCAAGGGGGGAAGCTCCGTGTAAGACATGTAACTAGTCATTACTAGGCAATCCTATGTAAATGAGGGTTACAATACTGAATCACACTGTCACATAGGTAATGAGCACTGTCTGAGTAGTGTAAGAGTTAGAGACGGGGGAGGAACAGAGTAAGAGGTAGGTGACATCATGGGGGGGGATGATAGCAATAAATGTACCAGATTGGAGGGCAATGTAAGGTAACAGATGACAGACAGACATCAGGGAGGGAGGTGTGTCCCAACAGAACACTAGGAAAGTCAAGAAATTGAGGGTATACGCTATCCCTACACTCAAAGTTTCTTGATATACGTGCATGTGCGTGTGCGCAAAGGCAGTTTCAACATGTGGGGTGTTGCAAACCGTTACAACGGTTTCGCGCGCGCACGTGTGTAAGGCAGTGTGCGGTGTTTTAGCATGAATCAGCCTAGCTAACACCGTGTAAGGATGTGTCTTGCGCGTGTAACACCGTGTAAGGATGTGTGCGTGTTTAAGTGACTGTGACCGTGTTTAAGCTGGTGTGCACATTGCTCCCCCCAGGAAACAGAAAGGAAACAGGAAACAACTAAAATCCAGGGAAACTGCCAGAAGATACTACTGGAGTTAATTGGTGGAAACAATTAGAAGCAGGCAATTACACAGGCAGACTAGAAGCCCAACCCAGCACTTAAAACACTGCAAAGAGCAGTGCAGGCTGTTTCTCACAACAGATACTGCCAGAAACTAAGCTATCAGAATTGAAAACTGAAAAAAGCTGAACTCAGAGCAGAAATGCTAGTGGCTGCCATAGCTATTATAATCAGGCATAGGCGAATTGCTGAGGGTGGTGACAATGCAGATGCTGACAGACAACCCAGAGTGAGGAGAAGGAGAAGAGTATACAGGCCCAGGGTCACCTACCATGGGTTACATGAGCTGGAGATAGTAGAGCGCTATAGAGTGGACAGAGAGCTCCTGCAGCAGATTGTTGAGCTGTGCAGGCCACGCCTCACACACAGAACCAACAGAGGGGAACCCATCCCAGTGGAAACCAAGGTATGTGTTGGCCTAAGAATACTAGCAACAGGTACCTTCCAGAGACCAACTGGCGATATGATGGGGATATCACAGGCATCAGCCTCCAGGGTACTACACCAGTTCCTGGATGCCATGTCAGCACATGTCGGTGATCATGTATATTTCCCCAATGCCCGTGAGGTATTGGCCAGCAATATGCGTCTCTTCCAGCAAATAGCGGAATACCCTGAGGTACTGGGTGCTATAGACTGCACGCACATACGCATCAAAGCACCAAAGCACCAGCAGGAGAGCGGGGTAGAGCCTACATTAACCGCAAGGGATACCCCTCCATCAACTGCCAGGTCATGTGTGATGCCCAGGGCATAATAATGAATGTGTGTGCTGGCTGCCCTGGGAGCTACCACGATTCCCATATCTGGCATCTGACGCAGCTGTACCAATCATTTGCCAATGGGGACTTCCCACACGGACACCTAGTGGGGGATGCAGGTTATGCACTTGAGCTGTGGCTGATGACACCCATCAGAAATGCACACACACCTGAACAGGAACGCCATAATGAGGCACACGCACAAACACGTAATATCATAGAGCGTGTGTTTGGGCTGCTCAAGTCACGGTTCCAGTGTCTGGACACATCTGGTGGAGCCTTGCAGTACACACCAACTACATGTACCCAAATGATCATGATATGTGCTATGCTACATAATATGATCCTGCGGAAACAGCTGCAGCAGGACCAGCACAGGGCTGGGCCAAACATCCCCCCACCATTGCCAAGGCCACCACAGGCAGGGGCTGACTCGGAGGAGGAACAACCTGACCTTGTCCCAGTAGGCAGAAGGAGGCGTGCCCAGTATGCCCTGGCCTTGGCAAAGAGGCAACGCATAGCACATACGCTTGGTCAGTAGGAACACTGGTACTGATACCCACTCTGACTCACTCATACAGTAACAGGGATGCCTAACATGACACAACCTGCTGCCAAACATGTACAGGGAGTGTAGTATGTGTATCCGACAGAGGTGGCCCTGCAGCACCACCTGAGGCATGAATGCCATGTGTTAAGTAATGTAATATCATGTACCACATGCACACCTGAGGACCCCAACTAACATCCACCCTCAAGAATCATAAACCACAAAAACACAAACCCACCTCATGGGTACCACAAGGGATAGAAACCTAGATGTAATGCTACCCAATGCCAGAAGTATAAACATCAAGATGTGTGGTGTGTAAACACACACAGTATAGAGAATGTAGATATCAGTGCTGTAATAGAAAACAGGGTCAAAGCCCACATCAGCACCCTGACACTACCAGGTCACACGTCATACAGTGATGTACATGTGCAAAAACATGGAACAAGATACAGAATAGGGTGACTAGCAATAAATAGCATGGATAACCACACACCCATGTTTGTACCACAACAAGAAGCAACATGGAATAGCCATGGTCAAAAACCAATGGCTAAAACTCACTACTACTATATAGCTTGCTGCAGACCACTGTCCTAATAGCAGGAACTGCCCCAGGCCTATGTGCATAGGTTCATAGGTTCATACTAGGCTATCTGCCCTAGGGCATTAATAAGCCTAGCCCAGAGTTTTGTGGCTTCTGCCACCCCTTCAAGTTGATGGATAATATGCCCATTATTTTGCTGTGCCTCTGTCAAGCAGTGATACTGAGGTTATCCCTGGGGTATACCTGCAATCTCCCATCCATTGGTCAAGATCTCACTTGAATGAAGCCAGTGAGGTGCTCAGCCTCACATGAACCAGGATGTTGTTCCACAGCATAGGGACTCTCTGGGTGATGAATCTGTCCCTCCAGCACATCCTATTAATATCTGTGTTGAGGTTTAGGTCTCCTGCCCTTGTAGTTCTGATGGATGTAGAGGTCTTGAGGTGAAGCATGTTCAATAATTCTGGGTTGGACATAGCCTTGTATGTCAGACACAGGTCACCTCTGAGCAGACGGTAAGTGACCGAATACAGCTGGAATCCCTTCAGTCGGGCAGCATAAGAAATATGTTTGAGACCCTTTCACCTCCTGTTGAGGAATTTGTGGGCCCATCCAATTGCCGTGGGTGTTGGGTCAGATACATTCTGAATGGGGCATTGTATGCAATCATTGGTCTGATGAGTGATGAGTACAGGGGAACAATGACCTCCCTTGATCTAGATGTGAATCCCTGCATGATGAGGTGGCCAATGTAGAAGGCCTTCCAAACTACCCTGGCAATGTGAGTGTCAAACAAAAGGTTACTGTCAACCTGGGTGCCCAGGTCCCTGATAACCTCCTCTGTGCTTAGAGGATTGCCACCTAGATGGGAAGTAGTGGTAACCTTGTTCTTCCTGAAGGGTATGGCTATGCATTGTTTAGTGTTTAATGTACGGTCATGGCTGTGGCACCAGTTATCCGTGTCTATGAGACCCTTCGAAGGATGTCTGTGTCAGATGGGTTTCCAACTATGCTTCCCAGTTTGCAGTCATCGTCAAACTTTGTCAGCCATAATCCTCCTGTGTTTGCTCGTACTTCTGAAAAGTAGATGCTGAACAAATGTGGGCCCAGGACTGAGCCCGTGGGACACCACCTGTGACAGCTCTGGAGTGTGACATGGCACCAGCAACTTCGACCCTGTGTGTTCCGTCACTTAGCTAGTTTGCAACCCATGCTGTGATGTATGGGTTCACAATTAAGCTGGTGATGTTTTCAATGATACCTGAGTGGGGTATTGTGTCGAAAGCCTTTGCCAGGTCAAGGTAGGCTGTGTGGACTGCCCTGCCCACGTCAATGGCCTGGGTGACTGTTTTGAAAAAGTCAACCAAGTTTAAAAGGCATGATCTGCCCTTGACAAAGCCAAACTGGATTGTATCCAATGTCTGCAAGTCCCCTATGTCTTCATTTATAATTCCCATTATGATCCTCTCCATAGCTTAGCAGAACAGGCTTGTCAAGCTGATGGGATGGTAGTTTCTGGGGTTGGTGGAGGCACCTCCTTTGTGAAGTGGGTCCACCATTGCCGTATGCCACTCCTTGGGCACATATCCTGAGGTGAGGCTAAGATTAAACAGCTGCCCTAACTGCGGGTGTAATTACTCATTGAGTTCATGGAGCACACAACTGGGGACACCATCTGGTCCCATGGATAAAGTGTTTTCTGCCTTGGATAGAGCAGTTCCCACCCCAGCATTGGAGATTTTTGGGGGGCTACAATCCTCTGGTGAAGATCCCCTCCAGTTGGGGGGGAGGGGGGGAGGAATCTGCAATGAACCTGTCAGCCAGTATGTTGGCAATGTCTGAAGGTGCAGTGATATCTACATCATTCCGAACTAATTCTGAGCATATCTGGGAGTTCCCTCCCAGGTTTCAAACATAGACAAAAAAGGCCTCATGATTGTCCCTTGAGTCCTGAGTGGGTTTACTCTCAAAACTTGCCTCGGACGATTGTATGGGGGAACCCAGTGTTTTACTCACAATGAGCAGGGTGTCTTCCCTCCTACGGATTATGCTCTATCTTGTAGTAGCTCCTTCCTTGTGTTGTAGAGCTTGTTTATGGCTAGGGTCCACCAGACTGGATGCTTGCCTGTGGTACAAAGAGTCTTTGTTTTGTTTGGGATTGCCTGATCCATGCAGTCCTGGAGGTGCTGGTAGAAGGCATTTGTAAGTGATACAGTGGCTTGGGTAATGGTGTCCGCTGGCTTGGGGGCCTTGAAAGAGACCACACCAGTCCTTAGAAATGTGAAGTCGGCATCTGAGAAGGTCTTCACTGTTTGTTTTCCATCTGGGGTGTGGGTGGGATGTGGACTCCCACTGAGAGTAGTCCATGATCTGATCTCACCAATGATGGGTATACTGCTGGTGTTGAACAGTGTGACCCCATGTTCGTGATGATGATTTCTAGTATGTTGCCTCCACTTGAGGGGATTGGGACCAGTTGTTCCATGGCATTTCAGTGTATGAACTCATGGAACCTTTGTGTTAGAGTGTTGTGGCATGATTAGTGATCCCAGTCTATATGTGGATAGTTGGAATCACCCAGTAGGATGGTGTTTGGAGATACATTTATCCCCTTCAGTGTTTGCAGGATAGCTGTGTGAGGTACCTGAGTTTGAGAGGGTTGCATGTAACATGCTACAAACTGCAGAGCAGTCTTGCCTACGGTCACTGGCACCTGGATGGTCTCCGATGCATCGTGTGTTGCCACCAACAATGAGGTGAGGGTGTCCTTGATGAATATGGACACCCACCATCCTTCTTGGTGTTGTCCGGATGCTGGTGCCGGAATGCATGATATGAGGTAACACCCGATAGTGCCGGGATGCTGTCAGAAGCTGTGAACCAGGTTTCAGGCACAGCACAGACATCAATGTGCTACATACTGAGAAGGGCATAGAGTGTGTGCAGCTTGAGGTTGAGACCTCTGGCATTGAGCAGCAGTACCCTTAGTGTCCTTCCTTTACTGTGTTCTAGGGTGGTAGGTGTAGTATCCGAATCTTGCATAAAAAAGGCACAATGGGGGTGGCAAGAGCATCATCTGAAATCCGGAAGCCCAGGGGTGACAGGTGCAAGCCGTCCCTTGCAAATCACCATGGCCTGTCCAGCATGTCGTTCCAGGCAGGCAGACATTGGACCCCCTTTGAATGACACCATAGTCTAAGCAAAATAATACAGCTGATCATCTTGTCTCTGTTTATGTGGCATCATACTTGGTGAAGGTAGGATACTGCTGAAGGTCAGGGTCATACCTGCCTGGCCTACATAATCAGAGGGATCCTCTATGTCTCTTTCCATGTAGTCCAGGGAGGTACATCTCAGGTCGTTCACACCAGCATGGATAATGACTGGGTCAGACCTGTACTTGCAGTTGAGTGACCTGAGTGCTTGCATTATGTGGTGGATTCCAGTGCCCGATAGGCAGCTTACTGTGACCTCCTCCGTACCCAATCTGGTGAGCGGGACGTCAGTGTGTCTGACTATGGAGTAACCATAGACAAGTGTGTCTGGCATTGTTTTTGGCCTTAAGGGCAGTGACTGTTTGGCACACCGACTCTGTGGTCAATGTGTTGCATGTGCTGTGCCCTGTGGAGGCAGTTGTGTGAGTGTCTGTTGTGGTGGCCACTGCCATTCCGGTAGAATCCTGATCAGAGCCTCCAAGAGTGTCTCTGTGTGTCTATGTGTATGATCTTAAATTGTGATAGTGCCATGTGAGACTGGATTTCTGATGTGTGTGTGGTTACCTTCACCTTCTCTCTGGTCTTGCTAGTCCTATGTTGAGAGAGCTCAGCCTCCACTTTGGCTATATAGTTGCATCTCTCACATGTATGTGTGTTTTATGGCAGAAGGAGAGGGTTGTCAGTGTACATGAGGCAAGTGTAACATTGCCTCAATATTCCCAGGTTCACCAGCTGAGCAGGAGAGGACACTAGCAACTGATCTCTAGACATGCTAGAAGGAATAGACAAAACAATGTTGGAATACAGGGAGATATCAAGCCCCCCAAACCACATCATACTGTTTGATTGACAATAGCTACACATACACTGGTGTTTCATAGTGTCATAGTCTACTACTAGCCTATCTGCCCTAGTGCATGTATAAGCCTAGCCATAGTGATGTGGCTATTGCCACCCCTTATACTGGTAATAAGTGTACAGAATAGATTCTGATGATTGTGCCTCTGACTTAGTAGTGACACAGTATGACCCCCTTACATAATTGAATAACATGACTGTGCCTCTGTCTAGTCTGTGCCTCCGTCTCAAATGCAGTTGTCCAGATGTCTCCTGAAGAGAGTCAGTGAGGGACTCTGTCAAACATGGACTGGGATACTCTGCTAGAGTGTGAGATGCCTCTGAGTTATGACTCTGTCCCTCCAGCATGTCCTATACATGTATGTGCTGAGGTTCAAATCCTCAGCTCTCATGGCTCTGGTGGATTTGGATTGCTTGCAGTTGAGCATGTCCACCAAATCCTGATTGGACATGGTCTTGTATGTCAGGCATAGGACACCTGTACGTATGCGGTATGACACTGAACAAAGCTGGATTTCCTCTATTCTGGAAGCATCTGACATGTGTTGAAGAACCCTGATCTTCATGGTAGGTACCTTTGGGGTGTCTCCTGCTGTTGCAATTGCTGGGTGAGGTACATACCATATGGGGCTTCGTATTCAATCATGGGCCTGATAAGGGAGAAGGATAGTGGAACAATGACCTCCTATGATCTTGATGGAAAACCCTCCATGATAAGGTGGGCAAGATAGAAAGTCTTCCTAACCACTTTGGCAACAGGGGTGTCAAAGAGATGTCACTATCTACATGTGTCCCCAGGTGTCTGATTTGTTGTCTGTGCTCAGTGGGTTGCTGTCTATGTATTGATCTGTGGGTACTTTGTTCCTCCCAAAGGGGATGAATACACATCAGTTGCATTCAGTTTCAGGCCATGTGTCTGACACCAGCTATCCGCCTTTGTGACATTCTGTAGTATTTGTGTGCCGGCTGATGTATTCACTATGGTGCCTAGGTTGCAGTCATCTGCAAACTTTGTCAGCCACAACCCCCCTATGTTTGCTTTCACATCTGAAAAGTAAATACCAATTAAGAGGGGTCCCAGGACACATCCTTGTGGGACACCACCTGTGACTGGCTTCAATCTGACAAGGCACCTGCAATGTTGACTTTATGGGTTCTGTTTCTTAGCCATTTTGCAACCTATCCTGCGACATATGCCGTTATATGTCAGCTGTTGAGCTTGGCTATGATGCCTGAGTGTGGTATTGTGTCACAGGCCTTAGCCAAGTGCAGCTAGGCTGTGTGGACTGCGTAGCCCTCATTGATGGCCCTACTGACAGTTTCATAGTAGTCAACTAGGTGCAAAAGGCAGGATCTGCCCTGTACAAAGCTGAACTAGGTGGGAACAAGGGTCCGTAGGTCAGTAATGTGTCTGTGTAAGAGCTCCATAATGACTCTCCCCATATCTTTGCAGACAAGGCTGGTTAAGCTTGTGTGGTGGTAGTTGCCATGGTCTGTGGAGGCATCTCCTCTGTGGAGTGGGACCACTGTTGCCGTGTCACTGTTCAGGTACATATCCTGTAGCAAGACTAAGGTTAAATAGCAGTTGTATCAATGGGTCCAGCCCCTTCTGGAGTTCACATAGCATGCAACTGGAGATACCAGCAGGTCCCATGGATGCTGTGTACTTGTCTTTCCTGAGTGTGGCTCTCACATGGACATCCAAGATGACAGTGAGGTTACATACAGCAGTGATAACTTTCTTCTTTTGGGGGTGAGGGAGGGGGTACATCGCACTGAAGCTGTCCGCCGGAATGTTGCCAATATCTGTCAGGTCACTGGAATATATGTTGTTGTGTACCAACTCTGAGCATATCCGAGGGTTCACAACCAGGTGTCTGACATAACTGAAGAAATCAGTGTGGTTACCTTCATTGTCTTTGGTGATTTATGTCCCCAAGTTGACCTTGCATGTCTTTATGAGATAATGTAGCTTTCTACTAGTGCTGATCACAGCTGTCTTCCCTTTTGGAGATGTAGCTCTGTCTTGCATTAGTAACCATCATCTGTCATACAGTCTGTTTATGGCTGGGGTCCACCAGACAGGACACTTTCCCTTTGAGACGGTCCTGTTTTTATTTGTGATTGCATGGTCCATGCTGTCTGACATCTAGCTAAGGGGAGGTCATTGTGGTTCTGCAGTTATCTTTCATCAGCATTAGAAATTACCACAACAACCCCTGTGTGTACCTCATGCAGACACATCCAGCACCTGTAAAGTCCACAACAGTACCTCACCAGGAGTATGACAGAGCTGGAACACATGTAATGTGTAGTCTGATTACACAGAGTGCAGCTCCACACACTGCCATGCTGTCCACCCAGATGCAAGCTGTGCCTGATGTAGAAAGCCATGTCCAAGCTGGAATCAATGCACATGCTGCACCTTGTACAATCTGAATGGCAGGGAGCTATGCACATGAGGGACCTGAACCCCAGCACTGACATATATAGGACAGGCTGTACTGCATTATCCAAAACACAGTAGCCACCCCACACATGAGTAAACTACCAGTACAGGTTGTCCAGAGACACTCGTTGAGTCCCCTCAACAGGAAACCTAATGAGTGCATGGGAGATGGGAGGTTTACCCTGGGTATCAATGTTATGTCACAGGTAGACAGAGGCACAGTATACTAAACAAGACATATGTCATGGCAAACATCACTTACAATGTGTTGATGGACAAACACACTCTCCGACTAGCATTAGAAATGGCCTAGGGCACATCGGTAGTGTTCGCCAATGTACACCCATGTTGTGGAATACACTACCGATGTTGGATGAGGCTGTTGTAAGTAGTTCACATCTGAACATAATGCAACATGGTCAGATAGGTTCATAGGTACATAGGTTTATACTAGGCTATCTTCCCTAAGGCAGGTATAAGCCTAGCACAGAGTTCATTGGCATACACCACCCCTTATATGGAAACAGTACTGTGCCCATTAGTGTGTCATGCCTCTCTCCAGCAGTGACACCGTGCGATCCCGGGTTAAACGTATGACCTTCCATCCACAGGTCAAGATACCTCTTGAACACAGCCAGCAAGGTGCTCTGCCTCACATGGACCGGGATTGTATTACACAGCATAGGGAGTCTCTGGATGATAACTTCATCCCTCCAACATGTCCAACATACAACCCTGCTAAGGTGTAAGTCACCTGCACTAGTGGTTCAGGTGGATCTGCTGATTCTGAGGTGGATCATGTCCATTAATCCCTGTTTGGACATGGCCTCGCATGTCAGGCACATGTCACCTCTAAGCAGACAGTATGTGAGTGAATAGAGTGGGAGTGTCTTCAATCTGGCAGCATATGACAGCTGTTGGGGTTCCTTGATCCTTTAGGTGGGGGACATTCAGGGTGTCTGCAATTGCTGCAGATGTTGGGTGACATACAGCCAGAATAGGGCATCTGACTCGATCACCGGTCTGATAAGTGAAGAGTACAGGGGAACAATGACCCACTAGATCTGGATGTGAATCCCATCCTGAGCAGGTGGGCAATGTAGAAGGTCTTTCTAGCCACTTTAGCAATGTGAGTCTCAGAAGAACGGCGACTGTCAACCTGGGTCCCCATGTCCATGATAACCTTCTCTGTGCTTAGAGGATTGCCACCTATATGGTAGCTTGGGGTCACCTTGCTTTTCCTGAAGGGTATGTCTACACATGTTGTGCACTTTGACTTCAGGCCATGGCCCTGGCACCAGCTATCAGTTACTGTGAGTCCCTTCTGAAGGATATCCGTGTGTGATGCACTGTCCACCATGGTGCCCAGTGTGCAGTCATCTGCAAACATTGTCAGCCAAAGTCCTCCCATGTTGGCCTGTACTTCTGGGAAGTACATGACAAACAATGGGGGCCAAGGACTGAGCCCTGTGTGACACCACCTGTGACCAGCCTGGAGTCTAACATAGTGCCAGCAACTCTTACCCTGTGGGTCCCGTCCTTAAGCCAGTTTGCAACCCATCTTGTGACATATGGGTTTACATTTCAGTTGTTAGGGTTTTCCAAAATACCTGACTGGGGTATTGTGTTGAAAGTGTTTGCAAGGCCAAGGTAGGCTGTATGGACTGCCTTTCCCCAACAATGGCCTAAGTGACCAATTTGAAGATGTCAACCCAGTACAAAAGGCATGATCTGCCCCTGACCAAGCCAAAATGGGATGGGTACAATGTCTGCATGTCCCCTATATCTTTGTTTATGAGCTCAATTATGATCCTCTCCATAGATTCGCAGACTACACTTGTTAAGCTTATGGGGCAGTAATTACCAGGGTCTGTAGAGGCACTGCCTTTGTGCAGATGTGCACAACTGGACCCTAACCAGGCTGTTGTGCACACTATGGAAATGTAAAGCGGTGATAGGACTAAAGCCCAGGATACTGACCACCACAGTGAAAGTACTGAAACACTACACTATACAGTGCTACAGTGTTAGGTCAGTATGAACGGATGTTGACAATTGTGTGCAAATTATCCCATGCAAAACCTGCAGGCACAGTATACTCCCTGTTTTGTTCACACAAAAAGCATTCAGACAGTAACTACACAACATGGCAGACAACACACAACCATAAACTGGAGGTATTTGTTGAAGGTCACACTCATCCACAAATGTGATGGGCTGCAGAGTTCAACATATGTAAAGCCCACACTGGGCATGCTCACACACTTAGATAAATGAGACATCTTTCACACAACATGCCATGGGAAGGCTGAACTGGGCATGCTCACACACTTGGTCCAAATGTTACTCCTAGCAACTGTGAAAACACACCAGAGGATGCTCATTCCCCTTTCTAGACACTGATCATGTAAGCACCCTATAAGTATATCGGAGAAAAGGAATCTTTCAGTAATCTGAATAGCGCACTCTGCTAATGCGTCCGTCTGTAGTGTCATAACATAGTTAGGTAGGGGTTTGAATCCAGCAGGTGGCAAGTGTGTGTGAAGGGGGGTAAGTGTGTATGAAAAAACATCCCTTTTGGCAACTGGGAAAATACACCACAGGATGATCATTCCACTTTCTAAACTCTGATGATGTCAGCACCCTATAAGTATATCAGGGGAAGGGAAAACTTCCAGTAATGCGAATAGCGCGCTGCGCTAATGCGTCCATCTCTAGTGTCATAACCTAGTTAGGTAGGGGTTTGAATCCAGCAGGTGGCAAGTGTGTATGAAGGGGGTAAGTGTGTGTGTGTATGAAAGAAACATCCCTTTTGGCAACTGTGAAAATACACCACAGGATGATCATTCCACTTTCTAAACTCTGGTGATGTCAGCACCCTATAAGTATATCAGGGGAAAGGAAGCCTCCCAGTAATCCGAATAGCGTGCTGTGCTAATGCGTCCGTCTCTAGTATCATAACATAGTTAGGTAGGGGTTTGAATCCAGTAGGTGGCAAGTGTGTGAAGGGGTGTAAGTGTGTATGAAAGAAACATCCCTTTTGGCAACTGGAAAAGCACACCACAGGATGATCATTCCACTTTCTAAACTCTGATGATGTCAGCACCCTATAAGTATATCAGGGGAAGGGAAAACTCCCAGTAATGTGAATAGCGCTCTGTGCTAATGCATCCGTCTCTAGTGTCATAACCTAGTTAGTTAGGGGTTTGAATCCAACAGGTGGCAAGTGTGTGTGAAGGGGGGTAAGTGTGTGTGTATAAAAGAAACATCCCTTTTGGCAACTGGGAAAACACACCACAGGATGATCATTCCACTTTCTAAACTCTGATGATGTCAGCACCCTATAAGTATATCAGGGGAAGGGAAAACACCCAGTAATGCGAATAGCGCGCTGTGCTAATGTGTCCGTCTCTAGTGTTATAACCTAGTTAGGTAGGGGTTTGAATCCAGCAGGTGGCCAGTGTGTGTGAAGGGGGTTAAGTGTGTGTGTAAGTATGTATGAAAAAAACATCCCTTTTGGCAACTGGATGATCATTCCACTTTCTAAACTCTGATGATGTCAGCACCCTATAAGTATATCAGGGGAAGGGAAAACTCCCAGTAATGCGAATAGCGCGCTGTGCTAATGCGTCCGTCTCTAGTGTTATAACCTAGTTAGGTAGGGGTTTGAATCCAGCAGGTGGCCAGTGTGTATGAAAGAAACATCCCTTTTGGCAACTGGGAAAGCACACCACTGGATGATCATTCCACTTTCTAAACTCTGATGATGTCAGCACCCTATAAGTATATCAGGGGAAGGGGAAACTCCCAGTAATGCGAATAGCGTGCTGTGCTAATGCGTCCGTCTCTAGTGTCATAACCTAGTTATGTAGGGGTTTGAATCCAGCAGGAGGCAAGTGTGTGTGAAGGGGGGTAAGTGTGTATGAAAAAAACATCCCTTTTGGCAACTGGGAAAGCACACCACTGGATGATCATTCCACTTTCTAAACTCTGGTGATGTCAGCACCCTATAAGTATATCAGGGGAAGGGAAAACTCCCAATAATGCGAATAGCGCACTGCGCTAATGCATCCGTCTCTATTGTCATAACCTAGTTAGGTAGGGGTTTGAATCCAGTAGGTGGCAAGTGTGTGTGAAGGGGGGTAAGTGTGTATGAAAGAAACATCCCTTTTGGCAACTGGGAAAGCACACCACTGGATGATCATTCCACTTTCTAAACTCTGATGATGTCAGCACCCTATAAGTATATCAGGGGAAGGGGAAACTCCCAGTAATGCAAATAGCGTGCTGTGCTAATGCGTCCGTCTCTAGTGTCATAACATAGTTATGTAGGGGTTTGAATCCAGCAGGTGGCAAGTGTGTGTGAAGGGGGTAAGTGTGTATGAAAGAAACATCCCTTTTGGCAACTGGGAAAGCACACCACTGGATGATCATTCCACTTTCTAAACTCTGGTGATGTCAGCACCCTATAAGTATATCAGGGGAAGGGGAAACTCCCAATAATGCGAATAGCGCACTGCGCTAATGCGTCCGTCTCTACTGTCATAACCTAGTTAGGTAGGGGTTTGAATCCAGTAGGTGGCAAGTGTGTGTGAAGGGGGTAAGTGTGTATGAAAAAAACATCCCTTTTGGCAACTGGGAAAGCACACCACTGGATGATCATTCCACTTTCTAAACTCTGATGATGTCAGCACCCTATAAGTATATCAGGGGAAGCGAAAACTCCCAGTAATGCGAATAGCTGTGCTAATGCGTCTGTCTCTAGTGTCATAACATAGTTAAGTAGGGATTTGAATCCAGCAGGTGGCAAGTGTGTGTGAAGAGGGGTAAGTGTGTATAAAAGAAACATCCCTTTTGGCAACTGGGAAAACACACCACAGGATGATCATTCCACTTTCTAAACTCTGATGATGTCAGCACCCTATAAGTATATCAGGGAAGGAAAACTCCCAGTAATGCGAATAGCTGTGCTAATGCGTCCGTCTCTGCTGTCATAACCTAGTTAAGTAGGGGTTTGAATCCCGCAGGTGGCAAGTGTGTGTGAAGGGGGGTAAGTGTGTGTGTATGAAAGTAACATCCCTTTTGGCAACTGGGAAAACACACCACAGGATGCACATACCCCTTTCTAAACGATATCACAATTATGTATGGCTTTTGATTACAGACATGCCACGTGTGTTTTGCACACACAGAATGCCCATGTGTGTGGGTTGTCACTCACAATAATGCAAGACATTGATTAAACCAGTTATGGCAATGCACACATGATGTATGTGTGTACCAAATACACATATGTACCTGTGACCTTTAATAGTTACCATGTGTGATGTGCAACATGTGAATACATGGTATTTGCACAGAGTAACATTATGACCGTGGTCTTCTGTGCAGGTGCAGTATGTGGGATGTGTACATACAGTGTGAGATGTAGATGCTATCAGCCTAGTAGTGAGGGATGCACACCTGGTCTGGGGCATATAGTCTACATGTTGTTGATGTACAGGGGCTGCATGTTTTCACCTGTTGTGGGAGTGGTAAGACAGTATTCCATAGCAATGCAGTGACTGCATGCTAAGAACCATTCAGCTAGGGTTTTGTAGCTACACAAAGTCATTAGCATTCAGTAATTTGTCAGAATCCCTGGTGAGGGTCTGATGCCAACCAAGGTCAGGGGTCTACCAGCCTGTGTCACTTGCTCAGTGATCCCTTCCATGTTCCCTATCATGTATCCCAGTGAGGGACATCCCACATCAGCTGTGGTGGCATGGACAATGACTGAGTCATATGTGTCCATGCATCTGACTGACTTGTATGTAACTGTACCATAGAGGTGACTGACAACTGACCTTTGCACATGCTACCATAGTATTGAGATTACATTGGTGATTAACAGCACATAGGGACAATGGTGATAAAGATACATAGGTCCATAGGTTCGTACAGGGATGTCTGCCCAGGGCATGTATCCACCTAGCCAGAATGTGTGTGCCTTTCAACATGCATTGTGAATCTGTCTTGCTATGCCCTTTTCCAAGGTTAGTATGCTGTGCCTCTGTCTCACAGTGACACATAAGTGATACCCAGGGTAACCCTACAATGTCACATCCTGTCATTAATATCACTCTTGAAGATAGTCACTGAATCAGTCTGCCTAACTTCTATTGGGATAATATTCCGGAATGAAGGGAGCCTCTGAGTTGTGAATGTGCCCCTCCAGCATGTCCTGTGTATATCACTCCTGAGGTTCAAGTATTTCCAGTGTGTATCCTGGTGGGATCTGGATATTCTGAGATGCAGCATGGCCATTAACTGAGGGTATGACCTGGCCTTCTATGTCAGGCACAGATTGCCTATGAAGAGGCAGTATGTCACTGAGTAGAGCTGCTGTTACTTTAACCAGTCAGTATGTGGCATCTGTTTGAGCCCTTTGATCCCCTTGTCGAGGTACATATGTGGTATCTCCAGTTGCTGCAGGTGTCTGGTAAGGTGCATGCCGAGAGGTTCATCATAGTCAATTATGGGCATGATGAGGGATGAGTAAAGGGGCACAATGTCCACCCCTGATCTACATGTGGATCCCATGATGATGTGGCCCATATAACATGCTTACCTAACCACTTTGTCCATGTTGTTGTCAAATGGTAGAATGCTATCAACCTGTGTACCCCAAGGTCCATAATTCCTTCGTCTGCACTTAATGGATTAACACAAATGTGGGGATGACTATACGCTTTCTGTCATTCACGTTGAGGCTATGGCTGTGGCACAAGTCGTGTTTCAAGAGTCCCTTTTGGAGGGTGCGTGTGTTAGCTGGTGAGTTGATTATGGTGTCCAGTTTGCAGTCAACTGCGACTTGCTGTGCCACAGTACTTCCATGTTGGCCTGTACCTATGATAAATATATAATGAAGATGACAGCTCCCAGGGCTGTGCCTTGTGGGACACCACTTGTACCAGGTTGTAGGCTGACATGGCTCCAGCAATTCTACCATGTGTGTTCTGCCCTTGAGCCACTGTGCAATACCCATAGTGACATAGGGGTTAATATGTACACTGGTGAGCTTCCCTAGAATGCACAACTGGGGTATTGTATCCAAGGCTTATACAAGGTTCAGGTAGGCTGTGTACACCTCCTTCCCCTTGACAGTGGCCTTGGTGACTGTTTCAAAGAAATCAAACTGGTTGGAGAGGCAGGATTTGCCATAGACAAAGCCAAACTGTGTATGGTGACATGTCTGTAGGTCCACAATATCTAGATATGTGAGGTTCATGATGATCCTTGCCATAGCTTTGCAGACAAAGCTAGTCAGACATATGGGTCGAGTAGTGTCCAGGATCCATGAAGGCACCACCTGAATGTTGAGGGACCACTGTTGCTGTATGCCACTCTCTGGCCACATACCGTGTATTAAGGCTGGGATTGAACAGTGGTGTTATGTCTGGGTGTAGCTCTTCTCATGGTTCATGTAGGACACAGCCTGGGACACTGTCTGGTCCCATTGATGCAGTGTTTATTGCTTTGGGAAGTGCATCTCTTACCTGAGCATCTGTGATGTCAGGGGGGGCAGCACTGTGCCACGAGACATATGTGCCCTTTTGGTGTGGTGGGGGGAGAAGGCAGCATTGAACCTGCCCACTAGGATGATGGCAATGTCTGCATGTTTTGTATTTTGTGTGACATCTTGGATTACCTCTGAGCATATCTGGGTAGTACCACCCAGGTTACTAACATAACTACAGGCAGCCTTGTGATTATCCTCAGTGGCTTGTGGAACCCTCTCTCAAAGATGGCCTTAGACAATCATATGGGTGCCTGTAGTTGTCTTCCAATACTCATCAGTGGTGCCTTCACATTTTGTTGTATCATGTAGTGGCGTCATCCTTCTATAGTATAGTGTGTTTATGGCTGGTGTCCGGCATACAGGACATCTGCCTTTGGAGAATTGGGTCATGCTTTCATATATGGCTTCATGATCCATGCATTCCTGAATGTGTCCATAGAATGCCTTTATAGAGGTATCTGCAGTCTGGTCCATATTGTCAACAGGCCTTGGGCCTTTGACGGTTTCCACATCATTTATGAGGGGTGTGAACTTGCTTGACATGAGCTGTTGACAGACGTGCCACCCTCCAGACAGAGCACGGTGAGGGTCACAGTTAGCTACTTGTCGGGTGATAGCATGTGCCACATAACACAGGCACACAGGTCACTCCACAGCAAGTACAGCTATGAGGCAGACATTGTCCATGCTGGTGCAAACAACCTGAGACGTACCTCCCTGGACCACATGGCAAGAGACACAGAGGGGCTCTTACAGCACCCTCTCAAACTCAGGACTCCCACACAGCCTTCATGCTGACACAGGACAGTTTAGATTACTCTGCAAACACCATCATACTGGGTGACGTTAGCTACCCAAACATAGACTGTGAACATTACACAAGCCACAATACCCAAGCTCTAGGGTTCACATAGATCATACATTCTTTGGCTATGGAACAGGTAACCAACCTTCCCACAAGAGGGAAGATATACTAGACCTGATCATCACAACCATGAGTACAAACAGCTCACCACTCGGAGTATGTCCCTCATTGTTGCAATCAAACCATATACTCATCACACTGGAGTACTGGATCCCCCACATATGCAAACCTCAAACACATCGATGTGTGTGTTGGAAATGTCCCTATTAGCAACTGTGACAGTACAGTACAGGATGCAGATCCCCTTTGAAACACTGATGATGTCAGGACTGTATAACTATATTACCTGTAGTAAAGTCCTCCAGTAATTCGCATAGCGCGCTCTGCTAATGCGTCTTTCTCCAGTGTCGTAACGTAGTTAGGTAGGGGTTTGAATCCTGCAGAAGGGATATATGTGTGTTAGTATGAGTGGGGTTTATGTGTGTGCACTATGCTGGGAGGGTTAACTGCCTTTTGACAACTGGGAGAACACTCTACAGGGTGCACATCCCTCCTCCTACACACAGATGATGTCAGCACCCTCTAAGTACAGCATTAGTAGGGATTTCTCCAACTACTGCAAATAGCACACTCTGCTAATGTGTCTGTTTCTACTGTCATAACACAGTTAGGTATGGGTTTGAATCTTGCAAATGGAAAGTATGTGTTTTACTGTTGGTGGGGTTAGTGTGTGTGCACAATGATGGGGTGGGATGTGGCTTTTGCCACATGGGGCTATGCACTGCAGGGTGGTCATTACCCTTCACAAGCATTGATGTTGATAGCACCCTATACAAACAAAACTACAAAAGAGAAGGTGGTGGTACCAATAACACATGTAAGGTAACACATCTTCAAGTAATGTCCACAAAACGGAGTAGGATAATCAAACAATTCTTTTATTCTATACAGACAACATGACAACAGACAACTGCCAGTACTCAGTATAGTGTTACATGCTACTGTAACACGCACATGTACCCAAATATACCTAGATAGTGCTCTGAAGCCTGAATGTGGCAAGTGTGTGGATGTGGGATGTGTCTGTGTGTGCATTTCCATATGGGAAACATGTTTGATGTGGCAATCAGGGTACTACAGTACCTGATGCACATTACATCTTTCTACCGATGAGGTTGCTTGCACCCTGTGAGTACAGGTAGAGAAGGGGATGCCAGTAGTAAACAACATAGTGCACTTCTCAAATGTGTACCTGTCATGTATCAACAGCTACTCATGTAGGGTGATAAATAATGGGAATGGCAGGTGAGCGTGTGCATGTGTGTGGGTAGCAGGGTGTGTAAAAATGCATGTGTGACAGAACAGTTACATATAGCTGAATCTACGTAACAGCACAAGATGCGCATTGCCATAGTCAATGTTAGCATGTGATGGTGTGCAGCTGGTACACTTTGGTAAGTAGTATGGGTGCATATAACAATTGAGGACAGTCATACAGTTACTGCAGCAGGACTGCTGGGATATACACACAATTATACTGGAACAGTGAACAGTTACCAACATGTTACTACTTATACACATCTATGTAGTCACCCTGTGCATCAGCAACGTGTTTACCTTTACCTGCACCGATGTTGTAGTATGCAGGAGGTGGCACAGTGTCATCATATGCACATGGTGTGGGTTAGGTATGCCCAAGCCAGCCACTGGTAACACCAATTGACATGTGTGTGTATGTGTGTTTGTGAGGGGCAGCAGTACAGGGTGGACCAGTGTTGGTGCAGTGTGTGTGTGTGTATGTGTTTGCCCTAGGTGTTAGGTTTCTGCATGTGTGTAAGCACGCACACAGTCCCACATAATGGCTGCCATGTACAGGGTTTTGTGGACAGCCACAGACTGCACCTGTCAGGTCATCCAGATCAGTGTCTGTGGGCACGGACACGGTACCTGTGCCTGGCAGGGGTGCTACAGGTCGTATCCGGTACTAACCCAGACTGGGTACTGTCATCAGAAGCAGGGGTGTGTTGACTGGACACAGTTCCCTGTTGGGACTGTCCAGAGCCACGTGCACGTGGTCTCCTGGGGCGTCTTGACGGCACAGACCCAGCATTGCTGGGGCTGGTGCTGGCACTTGAGGTGCGTGAGTGGGCCTGTTGTCGTCCGCGGCCACTGCCAGCTGGTGCTGTTGCTGGCATACGGCCACGCGTCGGCGTCATA
Organism: Protopterus annectens; assembly: GCF_019279795.1. NCBI lineage: Eukaryota > Metazoa > Chordata > Ceratodontiformes > Protopteridae > Protopterus > Protopterus annectens. The sequence continues at coordinate 470,615,193 of NC_056728.1, forward strand.
CGCACACCATGGCCCTGGCCCATGGACATCTGGTTGTGGAGCAGCTGTTCTATGCCCCCACAACGTCTGTCAACGACATCTGTGAAGTTACGGATAGCATTCGCAACGTCACGCATGCCATCTGTCATGGCTGTGCGACATTCTCTCAGCTCTCTCAGACCCTGTCTGGTGTACCTTTCCATACGTGCCTGTGCCTGCATGACAGTTCGAAACATAGTGGAGGTTGACATACCTCCTTGGGCACGTCGCCAGAGGCAGTACGGCTACGGATGCCCCCACGAGAACCCATGGGCGACTGTCTGCGTGGTACCATTGGAGGCCCCTGCTCATGGCTGCCTTGTGGGGATGCATGTACCACAGGTACCACATTACCCTGATCTATGCCCACTGCAGACTGTCCATCACCTAGGGACAATGGTGACAAAGGATGTAACGGCAGGATGACTGTGCGCATTGACGGGGTTGAAAGCTGTGTACTGTCAATTGGCTGACCAATGGTGGACCCAGACACACCTTCCTGCACCATTACAGACATTTCATCATCATCAGTACCTGGGGCACAAGATTCAGGTTCCCTGCTGCAGGTCACCAGAGCAGCACCAGAACCTACAGGAGGAAAACATGGAACACAGATTACAGTCTCCATACATATTTGACAGAGATGCATTTCAATACTAATGCACACATTCAGAAATGGACACATGCACTCATGGACACTAACACACATGCACACTTGGGCACAGGCACGCTTGCACATGCACACCCCACAGTAAACACAAACATCAGTACCGTGTTACACTACTCAATCTACTACAACTGTATTACGGGTATTGTGAACACAGTCACCAGCAAGTCTACTACAGAGTTACACTACTCTTCCTAGTTTTCTGAATTGCTTTACAGATAATGTTAAAAAGACTCACCAGCATGTATGGCCTGCCTCGTTGCTAGATGGGAGGGACCTGGAAGTGTGAAGAGAGTAATGTCAGTGGGCACATGTGTGCCATTTGTTTTGCACATGATACAGTACAGTAGTACACTAGTTCCCTTATACACATCAGCTGCACATAATGTCTGTATATATATCATGATGACAGATACATACCACATGCACACCTTATGCGTGCATGAAGTAACAGTGTACAGAACAGTCATATGTACATACCAGGGTTAACTCTAATCTCACCTTACCTCTCTTCAAACGACACATAAACTGTACTTCCCAAACCACTGGCTTTGTTCTTCTTGGAGTACAGGCTAACGTCCCTCTCCCTACCCTCTCTTTACCTTTAACCCCTCATTGTGCATAGAAACTAGCTTCTACCCTGTTTCTTTCACCTTGATGTCCTTCTATGCTCTGACCTACTTCTCCCATCCCTCCCACATCCTCTTGACTGTCTTCCTTCCTTTCCTCACTTCCCTTCTTGACTCCTGCCTCTTCCATATCATTGTATCTTTCATACTCCTTCTACTTCTCTACCCTTCTGAGCCCTAACTATTATGTATCTGGCTTTTGCCTTATTGCATAACCGTTATGCTTTAGGTAGGATTGCTTTTAAACCAACGGTATATTGTGTATGACTCTAAACTGTTTGAGTTCCTTACATGTATGTTGATTTAGTTAACAGGCTGGTGTACAATCCTATCATGTTGGCTGTCTGTATTAACAACTTGTCTGTCTGCCTTTATTACGTTATGTGTGGAGCTTTTCTCCACAGGCCTCTACTGAAAATGGACATATATCCAGCTAGACTATCTGGGTCAACAAATGTAAAAGTAATAACAATAAATGAATATGGCATCTTACCTGCACGCTCAGTGTGTTGCTGCTGTGTGGATCCAACCTCCATCATGATGCATGGGTGTTGCTGTTGTTGTTCTGGGGCTGGATCCACAACACTTAGCAGTAGCCCCTCCTGTCTGGTGAGGGGGATGTGTGGCCACCCCACCTGTGGCAACCTGTTGCCTGCGGATATCTGCAGCACGCTGGCGGACATTTCTTATCAAATCACTGCAGTGATGTCTCACCTGCTGATATGTCCTATCATGCATGCCAACATCATTTATCCTGCTAACGAGGTTTTGCCACAGTGCAGACCTCTCCTGCTGATTCTGGGTGGTGCGTGAGAACAGGATGGCATAGTCACGCACCAGGCTCTGGTGAATCACGTCATCCTCTGCAGCAGAATATGATGGGTTCCTTTTGGAGCCATGTCAAGCTGGAAAGGTACACAAACAGGTTATCAGCATAGTATCTCAACAATACATGGTACACATTCTATACAGGGAGTATTAACTTCTACTTATCACTGCTTGGTTAAAACTTGATTACAGTGTAGCTATCATTCTATGTCATTTGTACTAAGCACTTGGCCTTCAGACCAGTTGTTTTACATTAGGGAGGTTGGTGGCAAGCACTGTGGTGGCAGGACACATATCTCTCATCCATTGATGTTGGGCACTGCTGATTGAGGGCCCAGTGTACAAGTGTATTAGTTCTGGTATGGGCAGTTGGCCTTCAGGCCAGTTATTTAACATTAACAAGGTTTGTGGTCTGCACTCGTGTGTGACAATAGGCTGTACTCTGCCATTCATAGCTGGGGACATCTGGTTTCAGGTTTATAGTGCCTGCATATCTGAGCTGTATCTTACTGACATTGCTACACCTTGTTTGCTGTAGCAACCACTACATCCAGGCCTCCTGGATCTACCTTTGTTTATATGCTTGTTATTTGTTAGCTTGTTATTTCACTGGTATGCTACTTCCACATAGTACACAGCTTGTCAACACATCTGTGACTCACTACTATCTGCATTGCTTACTGTACGTATTTCCATGTTACACATGACAGCAAGTGACTGCTTCTCATTGTTGCATTTACTTAATTGTGACACATTGCACTTAGGTTACCTGGCACTTGCTCACTGGCGCTTTTATATCAGTCAGCAGTTGTAGGTAATGTCAGTACACCCTCACTCCCCACTGTACCTTGTTTTCAATCATTAATTATTACAGAATTCAGAATAGTATTCTAGCATGTCCAGAGGTCAGTTGTCAGTTCCCTCCCCAGTCCAGCTGGTGAGTGTGGTACTCCAGAGACAATGTTGGAACAGATGCATGTACACAGACAACCCCTCCTCCTAACAACAAATTCAAACTCATGTGAGTGATGCAACCATATACCGAACTGGAGGCTAGGCTCTGTCTACTCAATACCGCCATAACCAGTCAGGTGGCCAAGGAGACCACACACTACACTTCCAGTCTCACATAGACCTACCACAACAGTGGACCTAACACATGATCACACATAAACATACTTGTAGGCTCGGACCACAGCTATGCCTATGCAGCAGAGACCTCCTAAGCAGACATCCATGCAACCACTACCACGGAAACGAACATGTGCAACACATATCACACAAAGCCAATGTGCTGAACGCTCACAGCCATTAACAGTAAACAACACACCTCATACACCTGTACTAGGTGCCTCTATCATCAGGCACACTAACATCACGTTCACCAGGCTTAATGAGGTGAGGGTCACGGTGTGCAGCCTGTCGGCCACTATGACCTGCCACATAACACAAACGCTCAGGTAACCCCAAGGCAAGTACAGGTATGACTCAGTCACTGTCCATGCTGGTGTGAATGGCCTGACACATTCCTCCCTGGACTACATGACATGAGACAGTACAGAGCTCTCTGAGCATGTAGCCCAAGACAGTTTGACCCTGACCTTGAGTAGCATCCTACCCTCACCTAGAACCATGCCACAATATCAAGGCACGATGATCCCTTCCAACAATTGACTGACATACTGGTGCCATTCACAGGTGTGCCAATGCCTGCCATCTTGGGGTGGTATGCTTTGCTAGGGACAGCTTGCACCTGTCACCCCTGTCCCATTGGAATTTGGCGGAGACTCTTGCTACACCCATAGTGCCTGTATTAGGCAAGGCTCATAAGGCAAACCCACATCCATTTGTATCACAAAGGATGAGGAAGTGAGAGTGATGCTACTCAACACCAGAAGTCTAGACCTAAGGATGCACACACTCAAAACCCTACTTGACATGCTGGACATCGATATCTGTGCAGTAACATGAACCTGTTTCAGGTTTCACAGGAGCACACCAGTACTACCAGGTTATAGCTGTTACCATTCTTGTCGGCCACAACACTTGAACAAAGGAGGGAGTATCAGTATTCAATGCAGATTCCCACGCCTCCACATTGGTGGCACAGTACAACATAGGTGTTAGGCCATTGAGTACAGAAGACGTAGTTGGGGACCTGGGGTAGAAACATGGTAGTGGTCTGTCATTTGTCAACCACATGGCCAATGTGGATTGAAAGACATGTTATATAGCCCAGCTAATCATGAGGGATTCACATGTGTGGCAGGGGAGGTCATTGTGCCTCTTTACTCATCCATCATCAAGCCTATAATTACGTACAATGCACCTTTTGGGATGTACCTAACCAGACACCCACAGCAACTGGTACAGGACAACAGTACCTCATCAAGGGGATGCAATGGCTCACACAGATGTCATATGCTTCCCAGGTAAAGTAAATCCCTCTGGACTCAGTGGCTTATTGCCGGTTCAGAGGCAATCTGTACGTGCCATATACAGCCATGTCCTACCCAGCAGTAATGAACATGCTGCACCTCAGGCAATCAGAGTCCCATACAGCCACATGCTCAGGAGAGCTGGACCTCAGCACTGACATCCATGGACATGCTGGAGGGGCATATTCCTGACTGAGAGGCTCCCTTCACTCTGTAATGAGCTGACACTACAGGTTAGGCAGAGTCCCTCATTGACTCTCTTCCATAGGAATCTGGATGACTGGATGTAGATCATAGTTGTACCCCAGGTATCACTTCTATGTCACTGTTAGACAGAGGCACAGTATACTAACATCGGACAAGGGCATAGCAGCATAACTTGTAATTGGGTGGTGAAAGACAAACACATTCTACTAGGCTCACCAATGCCCTAGGGCAAATAGCCTAGTATGAACCTATGAACATGTGTGTACTGCTATAGTACTTCTGCCATATGTTGCATGTGTGTGTTGTGGGGGATGCACAGGTAATGGGCGGATACTTCTGCACAGGCGACACGTCTGACACATTCTGGGTGTTCATCCCTACATACTGGATGTGTGTTGCCATCCAACCCAACCCTGTGATGTGCACACATTACTCAGCCTGGATTTACATATCGAACAACACCACAAGCACAGTACACTACCTTGCTATGTATGCATTTAATTACACAGTTATTCAGTAGTTATGACAGTGATGCTATCCATGCAGCCCATTGGGCCAGTGGTAGCCACAACACACACTGCCAGCACCTTTGCATATGCTTACCACAGACATCCCACATACTGCATGTACTGTGCACACACATATCTAACCCAGAACAACTACACACCACTTATTAATCATGTCCAGTGGAGTACAGATACAGGCATATTGTATAAAAATAGTAGAAGGCTACTGCAGCACAGGGCAGATTCACATGACAGCAAGGCATCTGTGGTCAGCAGTGTTAAGATGCTTCACATTCACCACATGCACAGATATTGGCAACATTGTTTCAGACAGTTTAGGTGCAGGTCCCCCCCCCCATTCTCCTACACATGTGGTATTAGTTATCCCAAATGACTGTCACCTCCCTATCCTCTCACATGTCCAGGTGAGAGCCACCTTCATCATTGCAGAACACATAGCATCACTGTTACGAATGGTATCCCTGGATGTGTGCTACATTCACCCCTGGAGGACATAGCACCACATGACAGACTGATATTAATCCCTGGCCATACTACAGGATATGTACCTGAACAGTGCCATACATACACAGTGGTCCCACACCATTGAGGAGGAACCTCTACTGACCCTGGGAACTACTGCATCATATGCACAACTGGCCTTGTGTTCTAAGCTATGGAAGTGTTAAGTATGGGTAACATGTACAGCAATATTACATATGTTTATATTTCAGGACTATGTACACACAACCTATCTCATGCACATACCTATAGATAGTGAACTATGATACATTTGGAGGTGTCACAGTAAACAGTATTAACCTGCTACTTTGCATTACCTGTGTTTGTGGCAGCTGTTGGTGTGTCACTGGTGCTGCTTGAAGTTTGCTGCTGCTGGTTTTGCTGCTGGCTGTCTTTATTTCTGTTTTGTTCTCTCTCTCTCTCTTTCTCTGTCGGTTTTGTGCAATGAATGTATTGCATGAGTGTAGTGTGGGTACTCATTGCTTTTGTAGGTATCTGCATAGGTCCATGTGATGGCCTCTGCACCAATTGTAAGACAGCATTTGCTAATTGCATGCAGCCAGGTGTGTACTGATTGCATGTCTCACTGTGATTTCAGGACACTGCTATAAAAGGGTATGTGAGATAGGCGTTGCCCTTTCAGATTGTAGGGCGTGGACCATGCTGGTATGCTGTTGACAGTGTTCTGTGAGTGTGAAGGTTAGTACATCTCCCATGCTTCATGCTGTGTTGTAGATTCAGGTTGCTGCATTTCTCTTGCCTGTTCCCTGTAGTGAGTGTGTATGCATACTGACACCTACAACTATATGTCATATGTATTGCTATATAAATATATATATATCTGTGTACATATACATACTTTCATATATGTACATTAGCTGACATTATTGGGTACAAGCTAACAATTAGCAGGGCTGTTTCTGTTAACACTACACTAGTATGGGAAAATCCAGTAATTGGGACTATAAAAGTCTGCCTGACATGCTTTAGTTAGTAGTCACACTATATTGCCTTTATCTTCATTCCTACTATTACATGTTCCACTTATTTAGCACTATATTCCTGTATGAGAGTCATGGCTTAGTGGTAGGACATACAGACTAGTGTTACAATGGTCTTGGGGTAGGGCCTACTAGTATGCTTATATTCTGCTTGTGACTTGAGTATAGGGCCTATCAATCAAAGTGCTGGAGGCACCTTTAAGCAGTTAAAGGGGATAGTAGGTCTCACAGGAGCCAGGCTGTGTTGCAGATTCTGGTTGCTGCATTTATCTTCACTGTTTCCTGTAGTGAGTGTGTATGGATACTGACACCTACAACTATATTTCATATGTATTAATATATATTTATATATCTGTATGTGTAGATATACATACCTTCATACATGTACATTACCTTACTTTATTATGTACAAGCTAACAAGTAGCAGGGCTGTTTCTGTTAACACTGAACTAGTATGGGAATCCAGTAATTTGGCCATTGAAACTCTACCTGACATGCTTTGGATAGTACACCTCCTATATTGCCTTTATACTGATTCCTACTATTACATGTTATATTTATTTTAGCACTGCGTTCTTGTAAGGCAAGCATGGCTTAGTGGTAGGTCATACAGACTAATGTTGCCAAGGTCCTGGGTTCGAGACTGACAGTGGGAATTTATTTTTCTTTGCAAACTTTCAAACTGAGTACAGGACCTGTCAATCAAAGTGCCATAAAGGCACTTTTAAGCACTAAACCAGGTCTGCGCTTTGCGGAGCTCACGCATGACTGGCGGTGAGCTCCGCTAACACAAGCACACCAGCTAATTTCTTTGAAAGAAAAGAAAAAGGGGTGACAGGAAAGTGGTGAAAAGGGGTCACAAAGAGGGTAAGACAGTAGGGAAACAAGCGTGGGATTTGCAGGAGGGATGTAGGTAAGGCCCATAGATGCACATGTCTTTGGCAGCAACAGCTGTGCATTTCCATGTATTTTGCTGAGACATTGGAAACCTTTCACCCAGGACAACATTAATATTTGTTGTAGAGCCAATTGTAATTAACTGTTTCAATGTCAAGCAGACATGTGTGCGACATGGACAGCTATGTATGGGGCGTAATTTTTTGTGGGTACAGAGTGCCCTTTTTTTTTTCAGGTGAGAGTGGTATGTCAGGTGAAGGAAGTCGGTATAGCTGGGGAGGTAGGTTGGGTAGGTTAACAGACAAGACAGACAAGACGCATACAGGGGCGGTGTATGGCGACGTGGGGGTTACACAATTGACGGGACGGAGGTTGGGGTATCCGAGATGCATGAGCCCACAGATGGCAACAGTGGAACTGATATCCCCACCCATAGGCAGTTGCCACTGTTCCTTCACAGCCCAGGACTGGGCTGTGCTGGGGCTGTGTAGGCGGGGCAATGGCCGGGCCGTTAGCTGTGCCACACGAGCCTCAAGCTGGCGTGGGGCCCAAGAACAGAGTCTTGGATCTCCCTTCGCACCACAGACCGGACACCTTGGAGGGTGAGTGGGCCGAACCCCTCCGGCCACACTTGCAGGGGGGGACTGGCCCCATCCCCTGCAGTGCTTCCACCCGAAGGTGGCACAGGGCCACCGGAGGGGGGTCCAGCCTGGGCACTAGTGCCAGGTGCAGGCGCCAGCTGAGGTGGGAGAGGTGGGTCCGCTGGGACCCGCCTTCCCAAGCGTTCTAGGTTTGTGAGTTGTTATGTTAGTTTGGGTTAGTGGCATTTTATTCCATTCAGATTAGTTGTAACAGCATGCATTGGTATTCCCATCAAACAAACACCCAGATATTAACACCATTGAACAAGGGGCATATCAATATCACATGCATTATTTGAACAGAAATACACAGTCAAACAACATGCAGGGTTGATTAATGGCAACAGGCCATCAAATTTGCAGGTATGAACAGGGCACATGCACGAACAGACATGCATATATTTTGGAACGGACAAATGTCCATGATTAATGAAATGTTCACATACCATTATTTAGTGGGTATCGTTATATGGAATTATAGGGTTGGGTGGAGATAGAAAGTGATGACACATTCATATGTTACACATTGATTTACATTTGTAATAGGTACACAATTAAGTTGAAGCTGATGTTTCAAAATAATTTTTATTTGACTATCATGCTAGACCTGTTACAAATACATCACTATCCTACTTATTTTGAATTTGATCAGATACATCATCCTGCTACACTTTGATGACAGGACAGGGGACAACTATGGCTGTTTAGTCTGTCAAATAATCATTCATTCTATCTGCAAATTGTTTACTGTGATCACCATATACAGAATTTGGCCTAGACATTCTAGATTCGGACACACTCAAATCAGTTTGGGATATTAAGTTGTACTTCCCACATGCATTTAGTTCTGTAGAAACACACTGGGGCTAATATATTCAGGGGTTATTACTACTTTATTTATTCATACATGACCCTTTCTGTCACTCTCACACATCCTGCAACTTCACAGTTCAGGTTGCTACTTCTAGGCTTTGTTCACATGTTAGACTGGTGGTGATTCAAACACTTTCCAACAGCCTCACTTCTGTCATGATTCAGCATTTCAACAGGGATATATCTCACATGTGACTACCTCAGATTCTGAAGCTGTACTCTTGAGACTACTGCAGGTTACACTATTTTAATTAATGGTGGGACATCTGTATTACAGCACTGTTTAATTCTATCAATTATATTTCCAGTTACACTTGCATACTGATGAACATGTTGCAGCCATACCTGCAGACTTTCAAATCTTGCTTGCACATTATATTACTTTTAATCAATACACTGCAGTGTTCTGATACATGCTACAGTATAATATTTATTTACAAGTACTGGGTGGGGTTACTAACCTGCATGGTGGCACAGCCGCACCAGCCTGACCATGCATCTCGCGGTTCATAGAGTGGACACCTGCAGCTGTAATACTGAGAAGTAATATTGGACTACACATCTCCATAGTATCAGCCAGTTGAAATCCTTACATACATAAGTAAAATGTAACTTACTCAGTAGTGGGCGTTGGGCATATCCGGGCCTCCTGGATCCATTTGGTCAACTGGTCTTGCTTGCGTCGCTTCAGGTCCGCATGGTGGTGACGGACCTGCTCACCAGTGCGTGGAATGCCAGTAGCACTGGTCAGATCACGAGCCAACTGGTCCCATGCCTCTGCCCTGTACGCTCCCATGAGACCTGGCCCGGCATGAGTTGGGCCTCGTGATGATGGACAAGGAGCCAGACCATGTATCTGGACTCCTCGACGCCCCAACGCTGTGCTCGAAAGCAACGTCCCTCACCTACTCCACTCATTCTGACTGCAGGTCTGTTCTACAATCGTTTCTGCTGTGTATTCCCGCCTATGGGGCTTATATATGCCTCTTTTCCCACACATTTCTCTGATTGACCATTTTGGAATTGTATCTACTTCACTGAAAACGCTTTATCATGCTCCATTCTGGATTTTATCACATATATATGCTATTTCTGCATTTTTAGGTACTGCTGTCATGGCTTAGTGGTTTAGTACCTTGACTCTAGTGCATGGTATCCTGGGTTCAAATCTGGCAACTGATTTTTGATTTTCCTTACAGAACTGAGTTGAGGACCTGTCAATCAAACATGCCAAAAGCACTTTTAAGCACTTAAAACCAGGTCTGCGCTCGTTTGCGCGGAGCTAACGCATGCACACTGGCAGTTAGCTTGTGGGAGCGGCGCGCAAACGGTGTGCGCTGGGATAAATCTTAATTGGCTAGTGACACACATGTTCAGCTAAGCACAGCTAGTTGCAAATGGTTTCAGCCTATTAAACCAGTGCTTAGCAATGGGCATGCAGTTTGCAGCTTGTTAAACAGTACTCAGCTACGGGCAGTCTGTCTCACAGCAGCTTAGCTATCAGTACATTTCTGACTATTTTTATTATTGTGTTACTTCAAAATGCATGCTCCATTTCATTCCATTTTACAAAAGGGAATACATTTACATTTGTACAATACTGTCAGGGGGCTTTTTAGTGCTTATTTACAAAAAAAAAAAGGTTGTTGTGGGAGCTCGAACCCTGCCTGCCTACTCTTAGGCTGGCCACTCTACCGCTAAGCTATTACTTCTTGGCTTGCTCTGCATATTTAGTTCTTATATCCTTTTCCACTGACTGCTAACTGTGATTGCGCTAGTAGCACACCCTTTCTGGCACACAGTAGCAAACATTTACGGGGTTTAAAAAAAAGGTTTTAATTTAATTTTATAACATCTCTTCACTTTATACACTGATGGTCAGTCGGGGCATGTGTTGTGTAGTGTGTTTATTCACATTTCCATGGCCTCTCGTGGCTGTTTACTTTCAGCCATTATAGTCTTCGGGCGTGTCCGCTTGCAGGGCTTAGCCTACAGACCGCCCTACTCTCTTACATGGACCGTGTAAGAGTTACTGGTGTGATTCAGCATGCCTCATGCACCTCATGCATATGCATGACATGCTGACATCACACCGTTTACTGCAGCCTCCGTGTAAGAGTTCTAACTCTTACATGGAGGCTTCGTGAATCTGGCCCAATTTCTTTTGTGTTATTCTTGATGTTCTTGAAGCAAGAGTTAGAAGTTCTCTATTACATACAGTTTTGGCCAAGAATAGAAACTCAGAAAATGAAAGAACGTTTTGCTTTTCCAGTTTATAGTAATACTTTTCCTTGCTATTGCTAAAGGGACCAAAGAAGATGCACTTGTGTTTTTGGGATATATTCTGGTATAGGAGCATTAAACAATAACAGCAAGTCTAAAATTATACATTTATCTGACCACAATGCCTTTGTAAAATCCCTAAATCCCTGCCAGAAAGGAGTGACAGTTTTACATTCGAGGAACATATGCATCCAGTCTGCACATATCTCCAACAATTATGACTAGTATTATTTGACATTATAGCTATTGTGGGGTGAAATAGCGTCTATGAATATATTTCCATATAAAATCTTCCAATAAGGGAATGATGTGTGATTAACTGATTTGAGTATTAATGATTTATCATTTCTGTAAAATGTATTTGTTTTTCCACATAGCTCCCTAGAGAGTCCTCGGGTAATTTTAAATCAGTTCTTAGTACTTTGTATAACTTAGATAATGAAAGTTCCATGTTATGATCTGTTGAGTTTAATTCACATAAAAGAGAAATTATTTTAGTTGTAAATAAATATCGGTCACTTGATTACTTTTAAATTCATTTATTAGGCATTCTCTGTAAGTTTGAATGTTTAACCAATTATTTTGATTTATATTGTATCTGGCTATAAGACTGTTTGCTTTGTATACATCATTTGTGCCCAGGAATTGGTGCCAACAATTTAGACCATTACCCTTCATCTCCATTATTTTCTTCATATTAAATGAGTCTAGGCAATTCTTTGTGTGCGCTATGGGGAATATTAGGGTTAGAAAGTGTAAGTATAGTTTGAATTAACAATGAAACTAGTTATATTATTATTATTTCTTATGCAGTTTGATAATGGTTCCACTGCTAAGGCAAATAGTAGAGGTGACAAAAAGCAGCCCTGTTTAGTTCCTTTCAGTATTTGAATTTGTTTTGATAAAAAGGCTCCAATTTTAACATATGATATAGAGTTTTTATATAGGCTGTTTATTAATTCTATGAAATCTGGGGAGAAATTAAATGCTTCTAAAGCTTTGAATAAATATGGTCAGGATAAACAATCAAATGCATTTTCTACATCTAGACTAATAATTGACAATTCTCTTTTTTTTTCTTGTTTGCAAAATCTATTAGAGATAAAAGTCTGATAACATTATCCTGAACTTTCCTGTTCAAAATAAAACCAGTTTGGTCATCTTCTATTATTTTTGGGATAAACCGATTTAGTCTTTTTCCAAGTATTGAGGTAAAATTGTATAATCTACATTTAGTAGTGAGATAGGACGGTAAGATGTTACTAATTTAGGATCTTTATCTTGCTTTAAAATGGGGGGGATAATGGCATATTTCCATGATGGGAAGATGTTTTTATTTTCTTTGAATTCCTTAAAAGCAGCTAATAGAAATTTTAAGGAGTCTTCTGGCAGTAATTTATAGATTTCTCCTATAATTCCATCTAGTCCTGGGGCCTTGTTATTTTTAAGGTTTTGGATGCTTTCTCTGATTTCTTTTAAAGACATTGGTTTAAGCAAACTGGCATTTTGTTCATTTGTTACTTTTTTATTAATGTTCTCATTCAGAAAATTGCTTTTAAGTATATTGTTATCAGGGTTTATATTAGTGCTATTTATTTTTTCATGGTGTGTTCTGAAAATCTCCAAAATTTCTTTGAGATCTGTCACTTGCTTTGGTTTCAATTTTGTGTTATCAGTAATTTCTTTTATGTGGTTGATATTTGCTAAATGTTTTGATTTGACTGCTAGTCTATGTAAGTTTTTGGGATTTACTGAGTAAGATTGAATTTTAAGTTTCTCTAAGTTTATTGCCACTTTGTGAGTTACAATTTCTGAATACTTTGAATTTAATGATTTTAATCCAGAGTTTGTTTTAATATCTTTGGTGTTTAAATTCTTTCTTATAGCATCAATTGTTGATTGTATTTTTATTAATTCATTATCGCATTGTTTTCTTTTGTTTAGATACCAATTTTTAATTCTACCATATAGATAGGACTTTAAGGAATCCCATTAGATGGTCTTAGAAGTCTCATTATTGTCATTTATATCAAGAAAAAAAATTATCTCACTTAGAAGCCATTCTTTAAATCCTGTAAGTGTGACAATGTATGCAGGTAGTCTTTGCCATGTTATTAGGTCTTTTGGTGTGATATTAACCTTGAATAATATGGCATTGTGGTCCAACAATGGGCAGGAACTAATTAAAACTTCCTGAACTTTAGAAATTAAGTCATTAGTAACTAGTACTTTATCAATTGTTGTTTGTGTACCATATCTATAAGAATAATGAGTGTATTTTAATGATTCTGGTTCTTTTATAACATATATATCCCTAAGGCCTAGTACGTCAATAAAATTCTTCAATTTTTTGGCTGCTGAGGACATTCTGAATTTCTCATCTCTAGTGGTATCTTTTGTGGTAAGAAGACAAAGTCACCTGCGTGTATTATTTCTCATTTGGCTTTGGTAGTTATTACCTCTAAGTGTTTATTCACTGTTTCCGCTCCGATACCAGGTATTCAGTATGTGTTTACTAAAGTTACATATCTTTTATTAATCCCTAAAACTACTACGCATAACATGCCATTCTTATCAGAGTACGTGTCTAAAAATCAAAACATTCTGATCAGAGTGAGGATCCCATGTTCATCAAAGCACAGTCCTCACATCAACTTTGTCATATCTATATGTTATCAATGAATTATATAATAGAATATATAACCAGAGAAGATCAATCAAATGAATAAAAGGTTTAAGCTTAATTTTTCTCCTTTCTTCTGTCTCCTCTCCTCCCCATTCACTCCTCCTCCACTGTAGACTTATAAGCCAAAATCGATAATTTATCCGGGTTAGGAGCGTGATGCTTATCATATTTAATTTATGTTATTATATTGCTACATGTTTTTAAACTTATTAACTTGTGATAGTCATCCTTTCCTTTGTTAATCTTTCGATCCTCTGTATATTTAGCTTTATTATAGTTTTATTATTCCTGAGATGTTAAACTGCTAAACGTGATATGCTATGAGAAGGAAATTAGAATAGGTGGTATCTCTTTAATTAGTTAATTTATGTACATATAAAAATATCTGAAGCTTATTTACATTCACCTTAGATTTCATGTATTACTTTCTATTACTGCTCAAGATCTTGGGTATGTGCCTCCAAGGGTTACCATCCTTGGCTATGTTTCATATTTTAACTTTTCTATAAATCAACTGGTCTATCATATCATGATGTGCTCAATAAACATTTGATAGTATTGAATTATTACACTGTCGGAGGCTCAAACCTTTTTTAATCTCTTTTCCTTTTTTCACACTTTCAAAAGCTAAAGAATAAAAACAGTATGTATTTCATCATTTTCTATTACATAACTAATGTTTATCATGGTGCATCAATAATATAAGTATTGTTACTGGGGAGTTAGATCTTATGTGTACCCTATGTTAAGTGTTTAACTCTAACCTATGACTCTTCTACTAATATAACTGTAATAATTTATTCTGAATCTACATACAATAAAATAAACCTCTCTCCTCCTTTTCACCCACTCTCTTAGATGTTTGTCTATTTGAAACTTGCTGTCTCTCTCCTCCACTACAATGTTTGTTATTTGTATCTTAATGTTTGAATTGTTTCAATGTCTGTACAGCATAAATCACATTGTTGGAGACAAAATATTAGCTGAGGGTTTTGTTTTAAAATATATTTCTACCGTGCAAGCTTTCTTCCTAGAATTAGAATGCACAACCTCAATCTTCATATTTCTTAGTTATCTATTTTAAATCTTTAAGAATAACATTCCATCCAAAGCCGCACCGCCATCATATCATGTTTAGTTAGGGGACTAAGAAAGTGTTTCAGATTTGCTTGTACTAATCAATGTCTGCATAGCAATGATCTAATAATATTCAGATACATAAATGCACTTACAGATTTCTGACAGCCAGTCTCATTAAGCTAACTGTTAGCACAAAGTCCATGGTTTTCTGGTTGTGAAATTACAATTCTAAGTACTTTAAATTGGTCTGTAACTTCGCGACTGTATAACCTCCGTGATTCCACCATTTTCTATTGTCGCAGATGATTCTTGTGTGCAAACACAAGTTCAAAAGTCAAAGGCATCACAGATAATAAGTTCCTATAGTCTTATGCGCTACCTGAAGAGTCGATAGATTTCCAAAATGCTCGAGTTCTGGTTCTTATGAAGTTTCTTTCAGCCCCAGACTCAACTGCACTCCTAGATATGTGAAAGTTTTCGTGCTATTGTTGCTTTGATACACCCATGCATTGTTATGGAAACTATTGCATGTGAAAAAAAAGAATAATCAGGCTGACACTGATTTTTTTTTGAAAGAAAAACACCATTGACAGTATAAATCATTATCTATAGAATTCTACCCATCCTAGATGTCTGTCACTATACTTTATTTTAAAGAAATGAGAAGAAAAACATATATGATTCATCAGAATGTAACAACATTTACGAGTCTCCAACAGTATACGCCCAAGTCTTAAGTCTCCTCCCACCATTTAATCTGACAGCAGTTCTCTTTACCAATTCAGGAGCTTTTATGTCTATAATATAGATTACATTTAAGAAAGGTGTCTATATATGATTTGTTATTTATACCATACACCTTGTTAAATACACAAACTATATTTCATAGTTCTTCACATCCAACAAGTTCAGAAAAGCACCCATCTAACCACACCCATCTTATTGAATTGCTACTATTAGATATATATGGATGAGAACCTAACAAAACGACTGGGAAAAGGACAAGAAGACAAATAAGGCTACTTAGTAACAGGAACAATTTGGGGTGGGGGAAGTAAGAAGAAGCAGGCACATATATTTACACATGTAAATTATAAGAATTTACCTCATAGTTTTTGTGTTGATCTTGTTTTTAAGGGACTATGACCCTGAAGTCGCGATTTTACAACTTTATTTTCCTTAAGTTTTTTAGTGATTTTGTCCTTATTGTTGCCTTGCCATTATTAGCTTGTCTCTTTAGGGCTTGTAGGGATGATCCATATCTTCTAATTTGTCTAGTAAGTTGTGTTTCTTGACAAAGTCTGTTGCTTCTTCAATATTATTAAAGGATTTTTGACCATCAGGAAGAGTGATTTTATTCTGGCTGGAAAAAGTAACTGGGCTTTTATATCAGCTTTTTTGAGATCTTTAATGAGAGGAACACACACTTTTCTTTTGCTATGGTTACAGATGGTTAATCATTATCAATCTAATAATTCTTCCATTGTCTTGAATCGATTTCCTGTCCAGGCAGTTCTTAACACTTGATCTTCACCCCTGTGTTGACAAGAACGTGTAATTATGATAGATCATGCTAAAGATGAAATTACTAGATACAGAAGGGTTTGAGGACCTATGCCTCTCAATTCCATAAGATGGAGGTGCCTCGGAAGATCTTAATACTTTAGGCAGCCAATTATTTAAGAACAGAACCATATTTCTTCTGACTTTTCACGACTCCACATCTGATATTATTTCTCCTTGATCTTGACTCTAGGTCTTCCGCTTTTTAATGTGTTATTTTGTTTCAATAGAAAATTTGGCTTGGCTATCATTCTCCATCTGTCTTCATCTATTTCATGATCTTCCAAGCGTGTTATTTGGTCTGAATGTTTTGAAACAATCTCCTTTAAGACTTCAATTTGCTTCTTACTTTTCTTTCAGTTTTCCATGAGTGTTTTCTAAATTGTCCATTTTGTAGAGAGTGTCTTGTACTTGTAATTATAGTTTATAAATATTTTTCATTGTCGTCTTGAGCTGAGGATTTTGAATGGTTCATGACTACAGGCTGTATACAGTTGTTGAAGTTCTGGCAGGTAATTTGGTGGAGAAAAAACCACTTGAAAATTTAATTTTTCCCAGCTAATCCACAGTGGTGAAAAGAGTAATTATAAGGTGGATTTTCCAGTGAAATTAGAAAATTCCAATTAAATCCTGTCAGGAAATATTAAAATTAGGAAAAGCATCAAGAAGCTGCTGTTCTCACTCTGACATTCAATACTACCATATGTACGCTTCTCATGCTTATATGAATACAAGATGCTCTGCCGGCCAGCAGCAGTGTTGGTGGCCAGGAAACTGTGTAGAGCAGCGTGTGAGTACACATTAGTAAAACAAACAGGCTTGTCTATGGGCAAACCTGTTAAGTGCACCTGTTAGGGATAGCATGAAGAGGTACATAAGGCAAAAATGCAAGCTGTACCAGGCAGGAAAGTGCACGTAAAAATAAGTGAAACATATAAATACAGTAATAAGTAAGAGAGGGGATAAGTGGTGCTTAAGAAGTCAGAAAGACAACTTTGAAAATAATAACACTTTGAAATATGTATATCAGAATAATTACTGGTGGTTGCAACCCCTGAGTAAATGTAGTTAACAAAAGCAGACGTTCATTATAGTTACACAAAATATTTTTGTAGCAGAGGAGAATTTCATATATGAAAGTTATTTAGCATGTTGAGCTGAGAAGGACAGTTCACAAGGACAATGCATACATAATGGGATATCTGCACTGTGTTCATGCAGTGTCCATATAAGATGACAGTTCACAAGGACAATGCACATAATGGGATATCTTGCACAGTGTTTGTTATGTCCACATAACATGTTGAAAGGAATGGCTCAAAAGCCAATCGTCTTCTTCTAAGAATTAAACTCATGCCATCAATGTCAACACTGATCTGTGTATTTACACCACAGAAGGTCCACACATGTGCAAGGTGGATTACCCTTGAAGGAAATTATTCACCTCAATATTATAATAGTTATTTTTTCTTTTGTCATGGCTTAGTGGTTTAGTACTTTGACTCTAGTGCATGGTATCCTGGGTTCAAATCTAGCAACTGATTTTTGATTTTCCTTACAGAACTGAGTTGAGGACCTGTCAATCAAACATGCCAAAAGCACTTTTAAGCACTTAAAACCAGGTCTGCGCTCGTTTGCGCGGAGCTAACGCATGCACACTGGCAGTTAGCTTGTGGGAGCGGCGCATAAGCGGTGTGCGCTGGGATAAATCTTAATTGGCTAGTGACACACATGTTCAGCTAAGCACAGCTAGTTGCAAATGGTTTCAGCCTATTAAACCGGTGCTTAGCAATGGGCATGCAGTTTGCAGCTTGTTAAACAGTACTCAGCTACGGGCAGTCTGTCTCACAGCAGCTTAGCTATCAGTACATTTCTGACTATTTTTATTATTGTGTTACTTCAAAATGCATGCTCCATTTCATTCCATTTTACAAAAGGGAATACATTTACATTTGTACAATACTGTCAGGGGGCTTTTAGTGCTTATTTACAAAAAAAGGTTGTTGTGGGAGCTCGAACCCTGCCTGCCTACTCTTAGGCTGGCCACTCTACCGCTAAGCTATTACTTCTTGGCTTGCTCTGCATATTTAGTTCTTATATCCTTTTCCACTGACTGCTAACTGTGATTGCGCTAGTAGCACACCCGCGCACACGAGCGCACACAGTAGCAAACATTTACGGTTTTTAAAAAAACAGGTTTTAATTTAATTTTATAACATCTCTTCACTTTATACACTGATGGTCAGTCGGGGCATGTGTTGTGTAGTGTGTTTATTCACATTTCCATGGCCTCTCTCGTGGCTGTTTACTTTCAGCCATTATAGTCTTCCGGGGGCGTGTCCGCTTGCAGGGCTTAGCCTACAGACACGCCCCCTACTCTCTTACATGGACCGTGTAAGAGTTACTGGTGTGATTCAGCATGCCTCATGCACCTCATGCATATGCATGACATGCTGACATCACACCGTTTACTGCAGCCTCCGTGTAAGAGTTCTAACTCTTACATGGAGGCTTCGTGAATCTGGCCCAATTTCTTTTGTGTTATTCTTGATGTTCTTGAAGCAAGAGTTAGAAGTTCTCTATTACATACAGTTTTGGCCAAGAATAGAAACTCAGAAAATGAAAGAACGTTTTGCTTTTCCAGTTTATAGTAATACTTTTCCTTGCTATTGCTAAAAGGGACCAAAGAAGATGCAGTTGTGTTTTTGGGATATATTCTGGTATATGAGCATTAAACAATAACAGCGAGTCTGAAATTATACATTTATCTGACCACAATGCCTTTGTAAAATTCCTAAATCCCTGCCAGAAAGGAGTGACAGTTCTGCATTCGAGGAACATATGCATCCAGTCTGCACATATATTTTCATCACATCTCCAACAATTATGACTAGTATTATTTGACATTATAGCTATTTTTGTGGGGTGAAATAGCTTCTATGAATATATTTCCATATAAAAATCTTCCAATAAGGGAATGATGTGTGATTAACTGATTTGAGTATTAATGATTTATCATTTCTGTAAAATGTATTTGTTTTTTCCACATAGCTCCCTAGAGAGTCCTCGGGTAATTTTAAATCAGTTCTTAGTACTTTGTATAACTTAGATAATGAAAGTTCCATGTTATGATCTGTTGAGTTTAATTCACATAAAAGAGAAATTATTTTAGTTGTAAATAAATATCGGTCACTTGATTACTTTTAAATTCATTTATTAGGCATTCTCTGTAAGTTTGAATGTTTAACCAATTATTTTGATTTATATTGTATCTGGCTATAAGACTGTTTGCTTTGTATACATCATTTGTGCCCAGGAATTGGTGCCAACAATTTAGACCATTACCCTTCATCTCCATTATTTTCTTCATATTAAATGAGTCTAGGCAATTCTTTGTGTGCGCTATGGGGAATATTAGGGTTAGAAAGTGTAAGTATAGTTTGAATTAACAATGAAACTAGTTATATTATTATTATTTCTTATGCAGTTTGATAATGGTTCCACTGCTAAGGCAAATAGTAGAGGTGACAAAAAGCAGCCCTGTTTAGTTCCTTTCAGTATTTGAATTTGTTTTGATAAAAGGCTCCAATTTTAACATATGATATAGAGTTTTTATATAGGCTGTTTATTAATTCTATGAAATCTGGGGAGAAATTAAATGCTTCTAAAGCTTTGAATAAATATGGTCAGGATAAACAATCAAATGCATTTTCTACATCTAGACTAATAATTGACAATTCTCTTTTTTTTTCTTGTTTGCAAAATCTATTAGAGATAAAAGTCTGATAACATTATCCTGAACTTTCCTGTTCAAAATAAAACCAGTTTGGTCATCTTCTATTATTTTTGGGATAAACCGATTTAGTCTTTTTCCAAGTATTGAGGTAAAAATTTTATAATCTACATTTAGTAGTGAGATAGGACGGTAAGATGTTACTAATTTAGGATCTTTATCTTGCTTTAAAATGGGGGGGATAATGGCATATTTCCATGATGGGAAGATGTTTTTATTTTCTTTGAATTCCTTAAAAGCAGCTAATAGAAATTTTAAGGAGTCTTCTGGCAGTAATTTATAGATTTCTCCTATAATTCCATCTAGTCCTGGGGCCTTGTTATTTTTAAGGTTTTGGATGCTTTCTCTGATTTCTTTTAAAGACATTGGTTTAAGCAAACTGGCATTTTGTTCATTTGTTACTTTTTTATTAATGTTCTCATTCAGAAAATTGCTTTTAAGTATATTGTTATCAGGGTTTATATTAGTGCTATTTATTTTTCATGGTGTGTTCTGAAAATCTCCAAAATTTCTTTGAGATCTGTCACTTGCTTTGGTTTCAATTTTGTGTTATCAGTAATTTCTTTTATGTGGTTGATATTTGCTAAATGTTTTGATTTGACTGCTAGTCTATGTAAGTTTTTGGGATTTACTGAGTAAGATTGAATTTTAAGTTTCTCTAAGTTTATTGCCACTTTGTGAGTTACAATTTCTGAATACTTTGAATTTAATGATTTTAATCCAGAGTTTGTTTTAATATCTTTGGTGTTTAAATTCTTTCTTATAGCATCAATTGTTGATTGTATTTTTATTAATTCATTATCGCATTGTTTTCTTTTGTTTAGATACCAATTTTAATTCTACCATATAGATAGGACTTTAAGGAATCCCATTAGATGGTCTTAGAAGTCTCATTATTGTCATTTATATCAAGAAAAAAAATTATCTCACTTAGAAGCCATTCTTTAAATCCAGTAAGTGTGACAATGTATGCAGGTAGTCTTTGCCATGTTATTAGGTCTTTTGGTGTGATATTAACCTTGAATAATATGGCATTGTGGTCCAACAATGGGCAGGAACTAATTAAAACTTCCTGAACTTTAGAAATTAAGTCATTAGTAACTAGTACTTTATCAATTGTTGTTTGTGTACCATATCTATAAGAATAATGAGTGTATTTTAATGATTCTGGTTCTTTTATAACATATATATCCCTAAGGCCTAGTACGTCAATAAAATTCTTCAATTTTTTGGCTGCTGAGGACATTCTGAATTTCTCATCTCTAGTGGTATCTTTTGTGGTAAGAAGACAAAGTCACCTGCGTGTATTATTTCTCATTTGGCTTTGGTAGTTATTACCTCTAAGTGTTTATTCACTGTTTCCGCTCCGATACCAGGTATTCAGTATGTGTTTACTAAAGTTACATATCTTTTATTAATCCCTAAAACTACTACGCATAACATGCCATTCTTATCAGAGTATGTGTCTATAATTTTGTGTATTGTAATGATTTTTTCCATAATATCATTGTGCCTCTTCTTTTGACTTTGTAGTGAGATTCCGTAAGAACCGTATAACCATTAAAGGACATTCTATCTAGGTCTTTATTAATGATATGAGTTTCATGCAGAAAGACTATATCTGCTTTGTTCAATTTCAAATATTTAACTATACTTCCCCTTTTAATAGGATTATTAAGGCCATTAACATTTAGAGACATACATTTATATGATAACATTTTCAAGGATACAAATATATCTGTTAGATTTCGTTATGGGCAGGTATTTCAAAACAAATAGAATTAACAAAACATTCTTAACTATATACAACTCTAAACATGGAAAATTAGATTCCTGGCTTGATGAACACATCATCCAAGCCACCATCTACAATCCTACGTCAAGTCAACTTTATAATAATGCTTCTATCCTCTGTTGATTACATATACAGATAAGCATATTCATTATTTCTTTAACATTGTGTTTTATGTTGAAAATCATAAAGACTCAAGACTTCTAATAAAACATAATATATAGGTCTAGTTACACATAATATGCAGTTATGAAGTAAATGCTCATATTCCACATATTAGTCAGTGTTAAATAATATAATTACATTCTCAAATTTCAACATACATATAACTAACTCAAACAACATTATAAAAAACTGAGGCTATTAACAATAATATCACTTTGGTTGTGTCTTAATTATGAGTAGTGGATTTGTATCCAATTCAAATTTACTGTTTGCATTAGTATTACATGTTATAGGAAGAATTTAATTAGTAGTTAAGCTTAAGCTTAATTTTCTCCTTTCTTCTGTCTCCTCTCCCTCCCCATTCACTCCTCCTCCACTGTAGACTTATAAGCTAAAACTGGGATAATTTATCCGAAGGTTAGGAGCGTGATGCTTATCATATTTAATTTATGTTATTATATTGCTACATGTTTTTTAAACTTATTAACTTGTGATAGTCATCCCTTTCCTTTGTTAATCTTTCGATCCCTCTGTATATTTAGGCTTATTATAAATGCCTTTTATTATTCCTTGAGATGTTAAACTGCTAAACGTATATGCTATGAGAAGGAAATTAGAATAGGTGTGTATCTCTTTAATTAGTTAATTTATGTACATATAAAAAAATATCTGAAGCTTATTTACATTCACTCTTAGATTTCATGTATTACTTTCTATTACTGCTCAAGATCTTGGGTATGTGCCTCCAAGGGTTACCATCCTCTTGGCTATGTTTCATATTTTAACTTTTCTATAAATCAACTGGTCTATCATATATCATGATGTGCTCAATAAACATTTGATAGTATTGAATTATTACACTGTCGGAGGGGCTCAACCGCTTTTTTAATCTCTTTTTTTCCCTTTTTTCACACTTTCAAAGCTAAAGAATAAAACAGTATGTATTTCATCATTTTCTATTACATAACTAATGTTTATCATGGTGCATCAATAATATAAGCATTGTTACTGGGGAGTTAGATCTATGTGCACTTATGTTAAGTGTTTAACTCTTAACCTATGACTTCACTAAATATAACTGTAATAATTTTATTCTGAATCTACATACAATAAAATAAACCTCTCCCCTTCCCTCCTTTCACCCACTCTCTTAGGATGTTTGTCTATTTGAAACTTGCTGTCTCTCCTCCACTACAATGTTTGTTATTTGTATCTTAATGTTTGAATTGTTTCAATGTCTGTACAGCATAAATCACATTGTTGAGACAAAATATTAGCTGAGGGGTTTTGTTTTAAAATATATTTCACTGCAAGCTTTCTTCCTAGAATTAGAATGCACAAATCCCTCAATCTTCATATTTAGTTATCTATTTTAAATCTTTAAGAATAACATTCATCCAAAGCTTCTACCGTCATCATATCAGCATGTTTAGTTAGGGGACTAAGAAAGTGTTTCAGATTTGCTTGTACTAATCAATGTCTGCATAGCAATGATCTAATACAATATTCAGATACATAAATGCACTTACAGATTTCTGACAGCGTCCCACAAGCTAACTGTTAGCACAAAGTTCCGTTTTGCTTTTCTGGCTGTGAAATTACAATTTAAGTACTTTAAATTGGTCTGTAACTTTCGCGACTGTATAACTTCCGCATTCCACCATTTTCTATTGTCGCAGATGATTCTTGGTGTGCAACACAAGTTCAAAAGTCAAAGGCATCACAGATACAAGTTCCCATAGTCTTGCGCTTACCTGAAGAGCTGACAGGATTTAAAATGCTCGAGCCCTGGTTCTTATGAAGCTTTTCCTAGCCCTAGACTCAACTGCATTCTCAAGATATGTGAAAGTTTTCTAAAGCTATTGTTGCTTTGATACACTCATGCATTGTTAAGGTAGAAATCATTGCATGTGAAAAAAAAAAAAAGAATAATCAGGTCAATACTGATTTTTTTTTTTGAAAGAAAAACACCATTGACAGTATAAATCATCTATAGAAGAATTCTACCCATCCCAGATGTCTGTCACTATACTTTATTTTAAAGAAATGAGAAGAAAAACATATAGTGATTCATTGCAGCTGTAACAACATTTACGAGAGTCTCTCCAACAGTATACGCCCAAGCCCTAAGTCTCCCTCCCACCACGAATCTGACAGCAGTTCTCTTTACCAATTCAGAGCTTTATGTCTATAATATAGATTACATTTAAGAAAGGTGTCTATATATGATTTGTTATTTATACCATACACCTTGTTAAATACAATAAACTATATTTCACAGTTCTTCACATCCAACAAGTTCAGTGCACCCATCTAACCACACCATCTTATTGAATCATACTATTAGATATATAAGGGATGAGAACCTAACAAAACGACTGGGAAAAGGACAAAGAAGACAAATAAGGTTACTTAGTAACAGGAACAATTAGGGTGGGGGGAAGTAAGAAGAAGCAGGCACATATATTTACACATGTAAATTATAAGAATTTACCTCATAGTTTTTGTGTTGATCTTGTTTTTAAGGGACTATGACCCCTGGAAGTCGGAGATTTTATATCTTATTTCCCTTTAAGTTTTTTAGTGATTTTGTCCTTTATTGTTGCCTTGCCATTATTAGCTTGTCTCTTTAGGCTTGGTAGGGACAGATCCATATCTTCTAATTTGTCTAGTAAGTTGTGTTTCTTGACAAAGTCTGTTGCTTCTTCAATATTATTAAAGGATTTTTGACCATCAGGAAGAGTGATTTTTATTCTGGCTGGAAAAAGTAACTGGGCTTTTATATCAGCTTTTTTGAGATCTTTAATGAGAGGAACACACACTTTTCTTTTTGCTATGGTTACAGATGTATAATCATTATCAAATCTAATAATTCTTCCATTGTCTTGAATCGGATTTCCTGTCCAGGCAGTTCTTAACACTAGATCTTTACCCTGTGTTGACAAGAACGTAATTATGACAGATCATGCTGAAGATGAATTACTAGATACAGAAGGGTTTGACAGTGACCTATGTGCCCTCTCAATTCCATAAGATAGAGGCTCGGGAAGATTCAATACTTTAGGCAGCCAATTATTTAAGAACAGAACCATATTATTTCCTTCTGACTTTTCAGGGACTCCATACATTCTGATATTATTTCTCCTTGATCTTGACTCTAGGTCTTCCGTTTTCTCTTTTAATGTGTTATTTTGTTTCAATAGAAAATTTATTTGGCTATCATTCTCCATCTGTCTTCCATCTATTTCATTTACAGATTCTTCCAAGCTTGTTATTTGATCTGAATGTTTTGAAATAATCTCCTTTAAGTCTTCAATTTGCTTCTTACTTTCTTTCTTCATATTTTCCATGATGTTTTCTAAATTGTCCATTTTTGTAGAGAGGTCTTGTATACTTGTAATTATAGTTTATAAATATTTTTTCATTAAGCTGTCTTGAGCTGAGGATTTTGAATGGTTCATGACTACAGCAGGCTGTATACAGTTGTTGAAGATCTGGCAGGTAATTTGTGAGAAAAAAATCACTGAAAATTCTAATTTTTTCCCAGCTGCTAATCCACAGTGGTAGAAAGAGTAATTATAAGGTGGATTTTCCAGTGAAATTAGAAAATTTCCAATTAAATCCTGTCAGAAATAAAATTTATAGGAAAAGCATCAAGAAGCTGCTGTTCTCACTCTGACATCTTGGCCACGCCCCACATATGCATGCTTCTCATGCTTATATGAATACAAGCATGTTTCCATGGCCAGCAGCAGTGTTGGTGGCCAGGAAACTGTGTAGAGCAGCGTGAGTACACACAGTAAACAAACAGGCTTGTCTATGGGCAAACCTGTTAAGTGCACTCATAGGGATAGCATGAAGAGGTACATAAGGCAAAAAATGCAAGCTGTACCAGGCAGGGAAAGTGCACGGTGCAAATAAGTGAAACATATAAATACAGTAATAAGTAAGAGGGGATGTAAGGTGCTTATGTCAGAAAGACAACTTTGAAATAATAACACTTTGAAATATGTATATATCAGAATAATTACTGGTGGTTGCAACTCCTGAGCAAATGTAGTTAAATAAAAGCAGACGTTCATTATAGTTACACAAAAATATTTTGTAGCAGAGGAGAATTTCATGGCATATGAAAGTTATTGGCATGCTGAGCTGAGATGACAGTTCACAAGGACAATGCATACATAATGGGATATCTGCACAGTGTTCGTTATGTCCATATAAGATGACAGTTCACAAGGACAATGCATACATAATGGGATATCTGCACAGTGTTTGTTATGTCCATATAACATGTTGGAAATAGGAATGGCTCAAAAGCCACAATCGTCTTTCTTAAGAATTAAACTCATGCCATCAATGTCAACACTGATCTGTGTATTTACACCACAGAAATAGGTCCAGCACATGTGCAAGGTGGATTACCCTTGAAGGAAATTATTCACCTCAATATTATAATAGTTATGCATCCCATATGTAGGTGTGTGCAGTGTTAAAAATGTGGGAGCAGAGTGTGACATACGTAATACCCTTACATAAGGCACACCTGCCTGACACAGTAATTGTGCCGACAGATAACAGCAGATGTAAACCCAACATCATTTTGCAATGTATTCCCCAGAACTGTGTTTTGTCGGCATCTGCCAAAGGGAGACCAATGGGTATTGTGAAAACAAATAAAATTAATTTACAAATTAAGAAAGGATCCCTGATAATGAATGTCATATTAGCATGCCAGACTGATGGCAATTAAATGAGTGTGCTCATGAACACACAGATATGACCGGTCCTATATCAGTCTTCTGTGGTAAAGGTTGTCTTCCTGTATGTCTGTACACATATCAAACAAGAACTGCAGCAAGCTCGTGTACACCACAGTACACAATGCATGTGCCACAGTAGCACTCTCATCTTTACATTGGCAGAACAAAGTGTACTTTCAGGAAACCAAAGCTAAGTTCACGTGTGTTTGTGTATCATATCAAGGGATAACACTGACCTGATGTAATGGTTGTTTTGTGATGTCAGTACATTCACACAAAATGAATCCCTATGCTAGAACTGAACATCAAGTTTTACAACTCTTCCGAATAACAAGATGGCTATTAATCACATTCATTACAGTGGAACTGTTATCACAGCTGTTGAACTCCACTTATGTGAAGTCATTCAATGAGCTGTACTTTATTGGCCCATAACTTTTATCTGCTAAAATTGATGGGGAAGTCTCTGCCCCTCTATATGTACAAAATAAAATTGGGAGGATGTATTTCCTGCAGAAAAGTTAAGGACACAAATGCCTACAGTCACTCAATGTTGGACTGGAACACTTACCTTAATTGTTGAGAAAATCAACACCATAGTGTGATCAATGAATGTGCCATAGTATACGTGCATCACCAATTGTCATATGTGTGGTTGTGTGAAAGTATTACATCATGTGCATGAATCAAGGAATATGTGTCCTTCTAATTTCAAAGAAAGGATCACGCTGTATGTCAGACAGCACTGCCTGATGCTAGGTATACCCAAATATACCTGTAGCCCCCTGTTGTTGTCACTGTGATGGTGGAACAACAATTGTGTCCAATGAGGTTATTATGCCATATTGGAGCACATGCCTTACTTAGGCAAAAACATACATTATATCATTCCATGTCCTCAGTCCTGAGGAGGTGTTTCACTACCACTGTGATAAAATGACAATCTGTTCAAATGACAGCATCAGTTTACAATGCAGCCTTTCCAAAATAAATGTGTAATAAACTCCTGTAACAGAAAACAGCATCTACAATTGAACATAGCACATATGGGAGTCAACACTGTTAACAATATGTAGAGTGACTATAAGCAGTGACATCAGGATTTTTACTATATAGCTCACATCACAAGCTAATAAAGGTTTGCTGAAATAGAAGTGCAACTGTGGATTTATTTCACGACTGTGACACTGTATCTTTCAATGGACGACAGCACTATTATGTATTACCTTCACAATTCCGCTAAATAGTGGTTGCACTGCACAAGTAAATTGTTTAGATATATCTCATATAGGTATCTGCAGCCTGTTCTGCACAGTAAGAAGAAACACACAACCACAGATGACAGTTAATCCTCTGTTCAAACTCCTTACTTATGTACTGAAACAACCTACATACAAGTATATTATTTGCACATACCACATAGGAAACCTGACTGCATGTGAGCTGTTCTGCATTTTTCGAAAGGATAACATCAGCTGTGTCATGCAAAGGAGATGTGTGTGCAAAAATAATACTATGTGTAATTCTAAATGTTGTCAATACTAAAAAGTGTAACACACTCTGGCATCTATTTACATTCACACACACACACACACACACACACACACACACACACACACACACACGCAAACACACACACACACACAAACACACACACACACAGTCAGGAGAGTCTCATTCCTATATTCAAACTCCCTACTTATCCACTGACATAATCTACATCGTGTTTTATACACACACACACACCGCAGTAGAGGTCTGACTTTAGGGATGTGAGAGTGTATTATTGGAATGATGACCTCATCAAAGCATTGCAGACAGTACACATTTGTGGACAGGGTGAAAAGATAATGTGGGATTGATTTGACCATATAAATGTTTCTTGCAAGTGGAAGTTAACTCATTACATCCGAGTGATGCCTCCAGGTGCATCTGCAGTTAACTTCTACTGACACCTGTAGGCATCAAATATTGCTTGTTCATATTAGCATTAATAATTCCAAAACCATGCAATGTTCAAGGTTTTAAAAGATTTCATCTTAAATATTACACAATGGCAAGGTCAAATGCATTAATATTTGACCTTTGTATTGTACAAGTAAATAGATACTAACTGTTATTTCTATGATACTAATTTATATAGATATAATTTTAAAATTTTTCTAAATATCTCAAAACCAAGTAAAGCAGACAGATCTCCTTGATAGCTCTCAGCTAGATGAATAAAATGTTGCTGACAGTATGTGTGTAATGTGAGTGGTTGCTGAGATATTGTAATTTGTTTACAAAATATTACAAATGTAATATTTACTGTGTTTACTATGACTTATACAATTCATTTTAAGACCTAGAATCTGAAGAATACTGCCATTATAAAAATAGTTTGTGCTGAAGGGTTGGCCATTTATACTTATTTCATAACCTCCATGGTTCCAAAGATATGAACCTTCATTTGAAATGTGAGAACTTAATTTGATTCTGTCAAAAGGCTTAGGCTCTGCCCATTGGAAGTTACAGTGCAAACTTCCTGAGATCCATTGGAGTGAAAGAGTTAAATGAGCACACCTGCTGAATTAATCCTCTGGTGTTTATTTAGGCATACAATTTAGAGAGCACAGTATTTAATGTAAGTGCCACCACAGAAGTCTGACTTTGATACTGTGAGAGTGCACTTCATGGAGAATGACATCAGCATTGTGTTGCTGAGCAAATGATGTTGGGAGAAGGGTCTGACAATGATGTGGACTCACCCTGCAGTGTAAAATTTATTCCAGGCAACTATTTTATTAAGGCTAGCAGTAGTTAGGGTAATGTTTACATAACTCCATGCACACACTCACAAGTCGATTGCTCTGAGATTAGAACTCCCTATCTAGTTATACAACCCAGAGAACATAATACTTAATGTAAGCTCCACCACAAAAGTTTGACTTTGATAGTGTGAGAGTGCGCTTTATAGAGAATGACAACAGCGTTGTGTTGCTGAGAAGATGATGCTGAGAGAAGGGTTTGACATTGCTGTGGACTCACCCTGCAGTATAAAATTAACTCCAGGCTACTATTTTATTAAGGCCAGCAGTACCTAAGGTCATATTCATACAAGTTGAGTGCTGGGAGATTAGAACTCTATACCTGTCAAGCTATGCAATCTAGAGGACACAGTACTTAACACAACTACCACTGCAGAAATCTGAGTTTGCAATCTGAGAGTGCAGTGTAGATAGGATTAGTGCCTCATTCTGTGTCAGAGATGATATTGTGATGTTGAAGTTTTCTGAAAATCCATATTTATTGATATGACAGAATAAGGTCAATGTTCTGCTCAATAATAAATACATACTGCTGACCTATGTCAACTATGCTGTCATTAATGTATAATGCAGAATGGAGAGTAGCATGTACCTATCTGTTTTATGTATATGAGACACACACACACACTTGTGAAACACAGGATGGACAATGACTCATTCATGTATAATCAGGTTATAATGATGGTATGTAAACCGTAATGAATGGTACTGATATTAGCCATGGTATGTGCTCATGCATGGCAATGTGGAATGTCAGTAACAAGCAATACTTAATGTTCCAATGCAGGAGGGATAAAAAATGATGATTTATGTATGTAAAGGATGTATGTGGTTCTATATCATTTGTAAGAGTCAATGCTGCAATGCAGAGACAACTGCCCAGAATGACGTCTTCAGTTAACAACACAGTTTGCTGCATTTCAAAAGTACATTACAGAACTTCCAGGTAATGAAGTAATATCATTCAGTAGTAATAAAGTAGGCTCCCTCTTAACCGGTCTTGATGGGACCAGACAATAGGCTGGATAAATGAATGTCTGGTTCATCATAAAAATCATACAAAATAGCATTTATAGATTGTAAAAATTAAGTGTATATGTTGTATGTTGTATGTAAATATTTATTAAACATTTATTTATTTAGTTGATAAAAATGACCAATTTTCATTTGTTTTTTGACTGCAGTTCTTGTCTTGAAGCAAAGTCATACCACTTTTTCATAAAGATAATATCAATAGCAGATGAATTGTTTTGCTGTTCAGTATATGTCAATGCAGTTTCAAGAGCTTTCTTTCTGTTCCAAGTGACTTATTCTTTTGTATTCGCCATCTCCACTCATAGCTTTTGAAGATTTAACTTAAGATACTGCGAACCCTTAACCATAAAGTTGTACTCAGTAATTAAATTGAAGATGTGCTGCCTGAATATTTAATTTGGAAACATACATGTCCTTTATAGAGAGTACAATAGATGAACAGTGAATACAACAAAATATAGATGCCAGAACAACAAATTTTGGTTTGGGCACTGGTCAGCACCAGCTTTAGATGATGACGGACTATCTAGTTATTAAGGTCCTGTAAAACAGCATTTGGAGTATTCTGGTTTACATTCTGAACCATCTTCCCCTATTCCCCATTGCAGAGTAGGCACAGTTATGTGCTTCTAAGACAATGACTACACTAAAAATATATAAGTAACAGTTAAATGTAGCTAAGGAATGCGACTACTGCAACTTAGGCTATCAAACAAGGGTTTAACGAACACAGACACCACACACAGAAGGTGATGGGCTAGAGGCATTCAGCAAAAAACAGCAGTATACTTTGCTCTGGTAGCCCATTGTTTTATTCCTGCAAAAAACACAGAGATTACAAAGCAGTTGATTTAGTGCCATTTTGGAAAATCTATTTAGAATTAGTTGGAAGGGGATGGGAACAGAGTTTGCTAACTTGGTTGTTCCATCTGCCCAAAGCAACATGCATCATGTTACTTCATTGTGCTAAATTTTGTTTACATTCAGGCTCCAAAATAAGTCTGATTGCCTGCAAGGTTCTGTCTTCTTTTGTTAGACTCAGTCCTAATAGTAAGCAATGGACATTTCATGCTGCATAAATACATTTGTTCTACATTAAAATGAGAAACGGGAGAATGGGGACTCCTGGATGCAATGCAGATATGATGAAACTTTTACAGAAAACTTGTATGGTAGTAGGCATTTCAAATTATGAAGACAGAGTGTACAGCTCTTCTCCAATCAATTATCCGATCAGGATGCTGTCAAGGAAATACATGGAGAGGCAGGCAAGCAGATGGCATAAACTTTGCAAACTTTAAAATCCAATCACGTGTCCTGTTTTTTTTTTTTTTTTTAAATAAAATAAAGTAAGAAAATGCCAGTCTTAAATATTCTTAAATTACAAAAGATTTTGTAAAATATGCCTTATGAAGTGTGTGTTGATATTGGTGTTCTTTATTTTATCACTGAATTTCACATGAAGTAGTTTCTAAATGACAATTCCCAGTTGATATCTAAATAAAAAAAATAGAAGACCTGCAATAAAGCCTGTTTATATTCTTAAGGAAAACATTAAATCAGTGAGTGGACAAAGCTCTCTCTCTCTACCACACACACACACAGACACACACACACACACACACACACACACACACACACACACACACACACACACACACACACACACACTAGCACAAACTGATGGCTTAAAATTTGAGATCCGTCCTTCTGGGTTGCCATTATAATAATATAAATCATTGTTTACAGTTGGCTGAATGCAGGACTCATTGGATATGCAAATAAAAGGTTACCCTATTTGTGCAAGTCAAGAGACTTGACTTTGCCTGTGAGCTTTCATCTTCAGTGTTCCAGGAGTGCCTCTGTCTTCTCTAAAGTGACATATGGTGTGCCCTGTATCACCAAACCAAAAGGCAGACAAGGCGCAATGAAGAAAGACATTTGGTTTCACAGCTTGAAAGAGTATGTGTGAGTGTATGCCCATGTGTGAGTATGTGTACATGACTCTTTGTGTTATCTGAAGTATCGCCCAAAATAAAATAATAAAATTTGTTCATACCAGTATACAGGAGCTCCTAAATGCTTTGATGAGATTGCAAAACCTCTCTAATGCCGGCAGATTAAATATTGGACTGAAGACTCATTTGGTTACAATATGCTTTTAATAAAATAAGACAAATAGGACAAGGAGATAGAACTTACAGTTAACCTGTTATAAAATAAGCATAACATAATCCAATGAGAATGAACTATGGCCATTCCTGAAAGGGCCCTCAAATGGTACATCCATATTTAGTCTCTCCAGGCAGGTGTGAGTGTAAACATGTTCCTTTTTTCCTGATTTTATCTAGTTTGTCAGTAATATTCTGCTTGTTGTGTTGATTATGACTAAACATAAGTGACCATTTGCTGGGGAAAAAGTAGGGACGTATCAGAAAAGATTCTTGCATTAAACGGTTTAGAGGCTTGATGAACATGAAGCCCAGAATTTTGTCTTGTATTTTTGGTCTGCTCTTCATAAAACTTGTTTTCCCCCTAGCAGATCCATTGAAGTTTGCAGTCACTAAGTACAGGTAAGTCACTCTTATCCAGTCGCACTTTAACCTGGCACTCGACTTATCATTTTGATCTTAAAATGCTAAAATATTGAAACAAACACAAACCTGCAATATATAAAATAAAAACTGCAAGTTCATTTTTGTTTCAATATTTTAACATTTTAAGATTAAAATGATAAGCCGAGACGTTCCAAAGTGCCCAGAGGAGGCAGAAGTGCTATTTATTTATTTATTTTATTTTACATTTGTTTAGCAGGAAAGTCTGACTGGGTTTTTAGCCCATTTTCAGTGGATGCCCAGGTAGAAAAGCTTCAATACAAAATTCTTAACAAATAACTTACAAAGTGCGTTATGGTTTACAGAGAGAAGCACCAAGACAAATTCTTAGCAAGTAGCTTACATTATACATTATGGTTTACAATGGGTTAACAAGAATACATGTCACAACACAGTGTGATACATAGATCACATACCTAACTCAGAACATAGTGTGGTATGTAGATCACAATGTACATCCGAGAAAGAAGTAAATATGAACAGTAAATCTTAGTGGCATACATAATACATAGTCTACTAGTAATAATTAGCATATAGGTCTAAATAAGGTATAGAGCAGTGTTGAACAAAGAGAGTGGAGTTAAATAGGGTGAAAGATGAAGTGGGGTATTGTAGCTAAAGTGTAAGATGAGTGGATACTGAGGAAGATGGTATCTTTAACCCGACCAGAGTAAGGGCAGTTAGTTAGGTGGTTCTTCAGGAGTTTTTTAAAGTGAGTGAGATTACTTGTACAAATTATAGGTTGTGGGATGCTGTTCCAAATTTTGGAGATATAGTTAGAATACAGAGAGTCTGCAGCATTACTGTTAGACCTTGAGATTTGTAGTAGGGATTTGTTTGTGGAGCGGAGAACACGTGGATCTGTGTAAGGCTAGATCAGCATTGGTGAGCTGGAGATTTTTCTGGTTGATATTTCAATATATGGGTGATGTTGAATTGTGTGAAAGAGAGTGGGGTAGTTCTAAACAGTTAAGTTCTTTTAAGGCTAGGCAGTGGTGGGTCCTATGGGGGGAGTTGGTTGCAAATTTTGTTATTTTATTGTAGCAAGCATTGAGTCTAGCTAATTCTGCTTTATTTAAGTTGGTGAATATTGAAGCTGCATATAGAAGGGTAGAAAGCAAATGAGTTCTGGCAATTGCCTGTCTTGTGTTGCCAGTTAAGAATGGTTTGACTCTATAAAGTGAGCCTAACTTCCTGTATGTCTTTTTGATTGTCTGAGTTACGTGTATGTGAAATTTAATTTTGTTGTCTATGATGACACCTAGTAATTTTGCTTGTAATACTGTAGCTGTTGTAGTGTTGGAGGAGTATACTTGGAACAAGAACAAGGATGAGGAGTCAAAAGGTATGCAAAAGGAAATTAACATAATTTTTGTTTTACTTGGGTTAAGTATTAGTTGAGAACCTATTAAGCAAGACTGGACAGCAATGAAGGACTGTTGGTTAGTTACTTTGAGTTCTTGTAGTGTGGGAGCAGTGCAGATTAATGTGGAGTCATCAGCATTTTGTATAATGGAGGCCAGATGTGTAGCAGTGTGAAGTTTATTTGTAAAAATGGTGAAGTGCAGAGGTCCAAGAACTGAACCGTGTGGTGCCCCCATGGTGACAGGTAGGAGTGATAGATCAAGCTGCCATAGAATAGCCTGCTGATGACTGGTTAGGTAACTCTGTAACCAGGCAACAGATGAGTGACTGAGTTTGTATGTGGACTGTTCAGTGAGGAGTTTATGGTGGGGCATAGCATCAAAAGCTTTAGATAGGTCTAAGAAGATGGAAGAGACAAGTTTGCCTTCATTCATGAATTGATTTATTGTATTAGTATAGCTTAGGAGAGCTATTGTTATGCTGTGATTTGAGTGAAAGCCATGTTGTGTGTTAGAAGATTCTTTAGAAGAACATAGTCTATTAGCTGGTTATGGATACATTTTTCTAGGAATTTGGAGAATGGTGAGAAGATGACAAAATCCAAAAAAACTAAGACAAACTTCGGATCACAAAAAACAAGGAAAAAGTTAACTTCCAAAGCTAGAAGTAAATACGAGTTTAATAAAGTGCTTCTTGTCCAACAAAATAATCAAACTTCCTCAGATGGCTATGGGTCGTTAGTTAGAGAGCTCAGTAGAGTTCCCTCCTTTGTGCAGTAGGATAATGTCAGCTATTTTCTAAAGTGCTGGAATGTAGTTTTCAGTTGCTGAGCAATTGATGAGGATGAATATAGGGAAGGAGATAGCATCAGTGGCTAGCTTAAGGAATTTAGTGGATAGTTTATCAGCTGTGAGGGTAGTTGTTTTAAGTTTATTGAGTAATTTTTTATACTATTGGTTTGGATGGGCTTGAAGAAGAATAGGTTTTGGGTCTCATTGGATGGCAGTGGGATGGTTGGAGAGGTATTGCTGTAGTTTTTTGATAGGCAGTGAATTGAGTTTATAAAAAAAGTGTTACATTGTGAGGCAATGCTATTATTGTTATTGGATATTGATAGAGTGGGTGTTGTTTGTTGGCCAAGGTGGAGGAGTTTTTTTATGGAGGACCAGAATTTTTGTGGGTTTGTTCTTTTCTGTTGTCAGCTGCTACAGCTACAGCAAAAATTTGATGGCCAGTTAAAGCATAGTCCGGTTGAAGCGAAACTGAATAAGAGGGAGTCTACTGTAATTATTTTTGTGCAAAATCTCTTCCTAAAGTGTAATGCTGAGGAATGTATTTGCAAGAAGGTTGGAAAAGTATTAGAGCATGAGTGATGATAATTTGATGTGTTGAAATGGGACTGTGAAGTATTCAGTGGTGCTCCACATGTTGTGTTATACCTTCCCATGTTAGCTCCAAAGCTCAAATCAAAAAGAAAATATTGTGCTTGCCTTCACCATTTGTATGACAGTTTGCTGTTTGCAGAATTATATGCTGAAGGAAACAGTGAAACACTACATTTGTTTGCCTTGTACAGCCAAAGAGGCTTCGCAGTGATGCATGCCCATCAGCACTTCAGACAGTAGTTATTAGAAAAAAATCTGCCTTTGAACCTGGTTTTCCCTGTAGTACAAGGTGTAATCTCTCTGAGCTAAACAAAAAAGCAGATCTGAAGCAGGCTTTGACTCCAGTATGTAGATGATTTTACAAAAGTGTCAAAATGTGATTGTTATATTAATTTTTTTATCGTGACTCTAAAACAACCTAGAAATTAATATTATAAATATGCTGCCTGGCAAAATTGTGTATGTAACAGCTACTGAAACAATCTTTTATACTGGCTACATACAAGACATGCTTCAAGGGAAATCACAACTTAACTGAGTGCACAATATGGTGAAAGGCAAACACTTACTGCATTATGCAATGACACCTGAAATGCGAGTTAGCATGACATACTACAGTTGCTTGTTGCCAGAACTCATGCAACTGCTGATCTCTACCACTGATAAAAAAGAAGGGGCTTATAAAAAGAGGGCCTACATCACATCATCAAATCACAATTAAGTGAAAGCTTCTTTGTTGAGCACTTATTCAGCAAACATATTATCCATTGAAATAAGTTTTCAGTGAAAAGTTTCCTAGGGCAAACTGATGGCTGGCCACAATCTGGAATTTGCCCTTTTCCCCACTGTAGTGCATTCTTGGAGTTGGTATAATTGGTTAGGGGTATGGGGGGCACAGCCCCTCACATTGAGGGGTGTAATCTCCCCACCTGTGTAGGTGTTGCATTTTATAGTTTGTTTATGGTCACTAGGGCAGACTACCGTCAGTTTGTCCCAGGAAACTTTTCACTGAAAAGTTAGTTTGATGAATAGTATGTTCACTGAATAGGTGTTCGAGGAAGATGCATTTGCTTAAGTGTGATTTAATTATGTGATATAGACCCAGAGAAATGCACAGGTAACTCATTCACAGGAAAGGCACTTATATAACAGGCAGTATGAGCTTTCCTGTGTCATTGCTTGACATGACATTGTCTTGGCAATGTGATAAAGCACCCTTTCAACATGACTAATTCAGGCATTAAGGCCCCTTTCCATAATGCCCTCCACCAGCCCTGTCAGCTCTTGGTGGGTGACAAAATGTTTTCTTCCACCAATACTATTCCTGGAGGGTACCAGTGCACCATCTGCCAAGGCATGTGGATGGGTCAGTCAGGGCAGGGTTTGCAGAGGCAGTGCTGAAAGCTTGGAATGCTGAAGTGCTAGGTGTTGGTTCTGCAATCTGTGGAGGGGATGGTGGAATGATCTGCATTGGCCAGTCTACCTCTTTGTGCTGCATGTCAGGTTTTGTAAGCAGGAATGTATGACAACAGAACATTCTTAAGACGTGAAATATTCTCCCCACTACACAAAAAAGAAACAAAAATTGAGAGAGAATGTAGCTCATAGTGTAAAGTGTGTGCTATATCTTTAAGAAGCATGCAAGACTGTATGTGCATATATATATATATATATATATATATATATATATATATATATATAAGCTGCACACGTGCAATACCCTAGTGCCATTTTGAAGGAGCAGCCACGGAGGGAGCATGCATGATCATAGATGTTAGCTTGTATATAAGTTACTTAAGTTACAGTCAATAGTCAACAACAGTAATGTGTTTGTATGAAATAAAGATGCTTGAACAGAACCCATGAAGACTCTTTATTCATGTTCCTGACACAAAAGTGACAGAGAAGTTGTGGGGTGAGACAAATAAGACAGAGAGAGAATTAGGTGCATGGCATATCACATGACGATATAATGTCAGACAATGAGCACAAACTATTATCCAGTCTATACACCTTTACCACATCCAGATATAATGAGAAGGTCTTAATCTGTTGTACCATTAATCAATTGCACTGCTATGATATCATTAATACCACTATTTATTATAGTACACCATATTACATACAATTACAATACTTATTAGGCTTACATTAAGACAAGATTCATACATACCCCGAGCTTCTTTGAGGCAAGTTAACATCTCTTTGTGCACTTCATGGTTCACTGCAGTGTCAGCAGCTGAAATACACAGAAGAAGAGATATGAAAGCATACTGAACAAGAGTCTTGGCTGGGTACTGTGTTGAAATGAGCGAGGAGACCTGTTTTCAGTTTAACAGCTTCTTTATTAACTGCCACTGGAATGTTACAACGCTGTGTTAACTGCAGTGAGTAGAACACGCCCACCTGCAGTTGCTATGGCCAACCAACACATACATAGCATAACCAGATCATTAAACCAACTGATCTACATACTGTATTCTATATCTCTTAATACAGATGGGTCAGTATACTTACACAACTGAAAGTTGTCAGCAGTCCTAAACTCTCCCTCCCATCAACTAAGGATGTCCTTCTTGCACTGTTTCAGGTCAGTATAGTGGTGAAGACAATTCTCTGCAGTGCATGGGATGCTAGTTGCACTGCAGCCAGCCTTGGTTAATCTGTTCCAAGCCTCAGTCTTATACTGAGACCCAGTATAGTCCCCCTGCAGTGGTCTACAGGTGTAGAGCTTCGTGAGGAATGACACAAAAATCCTGGACTCCTCAGCACTCCAACTCTGTGCTCTTAATTTAGCATCATCATCTCCCACACCAGCCATGCCTGCAGAAGTTAAGCAGCAACTCTAAGGATGAATTGTGCCAAACTCCAGTCTCACATTTAATGGCTAGTGCACAAACACAAACAGACATGCCAACTGCATTTGCATGATGGTAAGCACAATAAGGCACCTGTAAGCAAGGTGGAGGTATTTTATAAAACAGCAATGAAAGTGTGAGACATGGCAGTAAGATTTCCATGTGTGATACTGATTTTTTTCAGATGGCCAACAGTCTCAATAGTTTAACTTACTATCCTTGGTGTTTTGGAGGTTAAATAGGATGACTTGGCACATAACCGTCTGGAATTACACACTGTAAAAAGTTAGTTGACAAATGTGGGAATCGAACCTAAGAAAGAAATAATGCAAAAATTACAAGCAAGGTGAATATTTGTCAGTGCTACAGAAGAGCTTATGCTAATCCATCTTTATTACATGTAATCTGTATTCAGTATGGCTGGAGATATACTTCAGATACCCCTGCATGTGTGTGATTTTAATATGTCCTCTGAAATGCTTTCACATGAAAGAGGCATTATCACTGATTGTAAATGTATGTCAGATGGATAGACTTTCATATATAATATCAGGATTTGCAGGAAAAAATAAGAGCAGTGTGGAAGAAAGATACCCAGACACTTCCAATAGTAGTAGGAGCAATGGGTCTTATAAAAAAGAATCTACAATTGTATTTAGATATGTTACCAACACATGTAACCCCATATGAATTGCAGAAGGAGTCATTACTGGGCACATTGTGGGTGCTGCAAAGATCACTTCTGCCTGACATCAACAATTGAAACATTAATAATTTCATAAAATGTAATCATACTTTGACTTAGGAATGGGGTCCATTCCCGTCATAGTATTAGAAACCCAAAACACTTGGGGAAAGTAGAAACAGAGAGATGATAATGCATTTTTTGCATTGAGTTTAAGACCATGACTTTGGCACCAATCATTGGCTTGGTTTGTGTAAGTCCTTCTTGTAGAATATTGACATAATTTTGGGACTCAATGACTGCTCCCAGTTTGAAGTCATCAGCCGACTTTGCAGCCACAGACCTTTTGCTTTTGCCTGGACTTCTGTGAAGTAGATTCCAAACAATAAGGGCTCCAGCATCGATGCCTGTGGAACACCACTGGTAACAGGTCTGCTGGTGGAGTGAACTCCCCTATTTTGACTGTATGTGTACTGTCAGTGAGCCAGTTTGCAACCCACCTAACAGTATATGGCCTGACCCCTAGTTGGGTGAGCTTTTCAATGATGCCTGAGTAGGAGATTGTGTCAAAGGCCTTGGCCAAGTCTAGGTAGACCATATGCACAGATTTGCCTTCATCCAGGTCTTTGGTGACAGTCTTGATGAAGTCCACCAGGTTCAACAGGCAGGATCTCACTTTAACAAAACCAAACTAGGTCAAGTCAAGTGTATGAAGGTCTCCTATAACCTTGTTGTAATACTGATGGCAAGACCAGTTACATTTCTCAGTTTATACCTTGGACAGTGGACTGTGTTCACTGTCTTGAAACACTGCCTGTCAAAAGTTAACTCTACCAAATTGGGTGCAAATGAGGAACACAAAAAAGTGATAGGCAATATTGTGTAGTACAACCTGATCATATGCTCGGAAAATATGCATTAACTCTATCAGACAACACACTGTCTGGCCTTGAACCCTCAAGTCAGTGCAATAACAACACACAAACAGTTGCATTTCTTAACCCTCTTTGCCACCAATACAAGACTTGACAATGTTACTTTTTCATTAGTTTGAACATGCCTAGATCAATGTCATATTGAACAATACTTTACAGTAATAATGGTCCACACTATTTTAATGTGAGATTGCTAACACTACTACGTCTTCTCTGTATTTTCTGGATATCTTCTCCTCTAAGCTTAACTGCAGGAGTACAGTGTCATGGCTATTTAGTTGCATCTTTGTTTCAATATGTAATATAGCTGCTCTGCATTTCAGGCAGATTTTAAGAAGAAGATGGACAGTGTTTTTTTACTATAAGGATGTCAAAGTTCTCAAGGTGCTCACATCTTTTTATTGTAAGTCTGCTTTGCATGATAAAAACACTTCAGAGAGGGCAGTCACTTTAGTATTGCTATTTGTTGTAGCCACAGCTATCAGAAACAGTTGCAAGCCATTAGCAGCTAACAACTGTTATTGCTCTTCCCTGTAGAATGAGTGTGCTTGTAATTATGCAGCCACCTGCACATGTTTGCATTCCCTACACCAAGTGATTTTTTTTTTGATGTTCAAGAATGATAATGATTTCACACCTCATTTGTATATTCACGGTGCTCAGAGGGCTGAACTGACACTATAGAAAGGTAATAGTATAGATATGGAAGTGGAAGGTGGGGAGTCTGATTGAATAGTGACAGAACATTGCTACCAGTTACTTGGAGGAGATTGTTCTACAAACCACTGCAGTATTTCATAAGTTATGTTTGTCCTCGTCACACGCTGCTTATATGTTCATAATTTAAATGTATTTCAATATGCAGTGGAAAATACTTTTGCAATGTATGCATTTTTAAAATGTCACTGCTGCTTTACCATACATATGACAGTTCTTGTTGTGTGCTCCATGTTATGTTTACTTCACAGTACTCTGTTATCATTTGCTATTGCATGACTTTCTCAACCTTGTGTGTGAGTCCTTGGTTAAGATGAGTGCAAACTGGATCAGGCAGTGTCTGTGATGTCATTCCTGCTGGGGGGCTGGCATCCATGTATATTTGGTGTCACCCTTTGCCTACTGCACCTCCCCACCTGGTGAGAATGATGATGACTATGCCATGGTCTTTGTTCATTTCTGTTTCACTTATGGTTACATATATGTGTGATGCACAGAGTGGATAGTTATGAAATGGACTGTATGCAGGAAGTTTATTTTTTTACACATTGTTCATATACTACAGCTTCCACACTTACCTTGACATTACTGCTGTTAGGATTCTTGTGCTTTGTGGTTGTCTTTGCCTGATGCTATCCATAAACAGACATTACATGGGTAAGCAATGTTTGTAGGCATCAGTTGGCATCGCTTTTAATATTTACATGTCCTTAGGTTATGTGTATTCCTTCGCTGGTAAGTGTGTGTGCTATCATTTGCCTCTTAGTTGCTGGGTGTGTACACTGATATTTGAGTCTTAGGTAGTGAATATGTGTGCTATCCTTTGTCTCTTAGCCAGGGCAAGTGGTATATTTTGCATGCCTACATCTGCTAGCTACCTCTGCAGCTGGAGGTTCCCCCTCAGATTTCTCAGCTGTAGGTGTGGGAGGTGCTGGCAAAGCCTTTGGTACAAGATTGTGTGGTTCTGGCCCTTCCTGTCCCTGTTGCAGCTGTTTCTCCAGGATGATATTGTGCAACATGGCATAGACTGTGAGAATTTCTGCACAGCTGCCCTAGTCATACTGCAGAGCACCCCCCAGTGATGTGTCTAGAAAGTGGAACCATGACATCAGCATGCCAAGCACATGCTCTATGATGTTTCTAGTTTCAGAGTGAGCATCATTTGTCCTTCTACTGTGTGTGTGTGTGTGTGTGTGTGCATTTCTGATGGGTGTCATGAGCCATGGTTGAGTGCATAACCTGCATCACCCAGTAGATGACCTGTGGAACATCATCTCTAGCAAACCTTGTGTAAAGCTGAGAGGTGTGCCATATATGGGAATCATGATAACTGCCTGAGTTGCCTGCACAGACATTGGAATGATCCCTCGGGCATTATAGGCAACACTGCAGTTGATTATGTGGAACCCCTTCCTTTTGATCAATGTCCTTCCCTGTTTAGCAGGTAAGGCTTTTATTTCTATGAGAGTGCAGTCTGTGACCCTATAAACTTCAGGGAAGTGTATTACAGCATAGAATTCCTGCATTGTTCTTGTTCTCTCCTCTTGTGTAAGTGGAAAATAGATGTACTCCCTTGCATCTTCTAGCATAGCATTTAGATACTGGTGAAATATTGTTGAAGCTGAGACCTGTGACACCCCTCATATATCACCTGTGGGTCTCTGGAATGTACCAGTAGGTAATATCCTTAATGCTACACATATCTTGGTTTCCACTGGCAAAGGTTCTCCTGGATTTCTCCAGGTCTAAGGTAAGGGTGGCAGAGGTTGCGGATTTCCTGTAGTGTTCCCCTATCCACCTTATATTGCTGCACTATTTCAGTATCATGCAGTCCATGATATCTTCAAGGGGGTCTGAACACCCTTCTTTTCACTGAATGAGGTCTACCAGCAGCATAGATTTAAGCCTGTTGCACATACACATGCAAGAGAGTAGTAGCAGCCCCAAGCATTGCTTTTTTATTCTAAGTGTGATGGTGACTGTATTCCGATAGGTTTTGCTGTTCTTAGCAAAGGGTTACAAAATCTCTACATGGTGACTTTATAGCTTCCCAAATGGGTATGTCATATTGGATTGGCACATTTACATATAATTCAGCTGCTTATGCTTTAATTAACATACTCTATTGTTTATCTTTGTTTGGCAGCTCTACATGACATGTAGAGTTGTTTAATAAATGTAAAATGGCTTTCTATCATGTGAGCAGTGTGGCATGACAGGTGCAGGACAGCAGAGCAGAAAGTACCCCTTCATAAACTCAGTCCCACATCTCCTTTTCCTGTTACAACAATTTTCTACAGTAGAAGAATTATCTGATTCTTTCATGAACCATCGACCCCATTGTACAGACTGATATCAGAGAAAACCATAAACGTCATGAATATATATAAACTCATAGCATGTGAAACTTTGATCCATCCTATTTTAACTTAGCTCTGCCTATATAGACTTGTCTTCGCTTTTGTGATCTGAACTCAGCAGTCAACTGTTTCAGCAAGTCTTTTTTCACAATCATCAGTTATATGCCCCCTACAAATTGCTTTGAGAGAATGAGATCACTGCCACCATTCTGTTCATATTCTTATTCAGTGAGCCCATTCCATTAAAGATATATTTCCCTACTAGAGTTATCCACAGTTACTTGAAAATTCTTTTGTGACTCTATTACTGAAACTTTGTACCTTGACTCCTGATAACATTTCTTAATAGTATCTGTTTCAATTAAGAACCAATGTATAGTTAAAAGAAAGATAACCTGTCTAGAGCTGTGTCACCAGAACTAATACAGCTTATAATTAGCCACAAACTGTTGTGTTCACCTGTGTTCCCAGTCTTATTTCATATTCTACATTGATAATAACCTCCCCATCACTTTACATTCTATTAGCACAAACTGCCTACAAGTGCATCAGATACAATTTGAGAGATTCTTGCTTTGGCTACTTAGTTTGCAACAAGCATTCAC
Source organism: Protopterus annectens (assembly GCF_019279795.1). NCBI lineage: Eukaryota > Metazoa > Chordata > Ceratodontiformes > Protopteridae > Protopterus > Protopterus annectens. Next base: position 470,659,915 of record NC_056728.1, read on the forward strand.
TGGCTCTACTAAATTACCATTTAAGCAGGTCACAGTTATTTGTCTTATGACTAGATGAACCTGTAAAAGAAATGCAACTTCACTTCCAGTTTGGTTTTCTTCATTCTGCCCCTTCAGAACCATTGTTTTCTGTTAATATAATATACAAAATATGTACACTTTCATACAGTACATAACACATAAAGAATATAAGTGTGTGTGTGTGTGTGTGTCTGTTTGTAAATTATTGTGCATGTAAAACAGAAGCATGAGTTGAGAAAACAGTTTTAGTATAAATTAAATACAGAAACAAACACAAGGCAATAATGCAATAACAAACAGTTTCATATGAATTAAATAAGGAGCAGGTGATTAAATGCATATTCTCTGAAAAACAAGTTGAAATATTAAGGCAATGGAAGTAATCAGGGAATAAATCAAATTTATGGCAGCAGCATAGTAAAGTGGAATAAACCTTGCAATACTAAAAGGATGGTAGTATTATGCCGTCATTGACAAAATGACATATCCATTTGCTTTGCTGAATAATCAGCCTAGTTTTCATATCTTCCTTAGCAGCTATTTTCTATCAAGGATACATGAAACAAGCAGGAGAATCCTACATTAAGCAGGCATTCAGAATAGGTACAGTAAACACCCCCTGGGATTCAATAATCTCTGTGTAGGCTTCACCCAAAGCCTACATGGAGTTTACATGTTTGCGCGGTGAGCAGCAGTGCTTAATGTATATTCATGCCACAGCTCGCCTTCAACCATAAACAAGCAGGGTTTCTTGTTGGCCAAGAAACTATGTAAAGCAACACAGATAGCGAATTTAGTTACAGCATAGCAAACTTGGTTATTGGGTTTGGGTGGAATGCCACACAAACCACCAGGGTTTTTCATATATCAATGTATTATGTTGTGTGGACAGGACAGGGCAGTGTATGTGTACACTCCAGCATACTATACTAGTGGGATTGCATGGAATGCCACATGGATCACCAGGGTTTTTCACTTATTAATGTACGTGTTGCAAGCACAGGACAGGACAATGTATATATTGCTGAGTATTGTGAAATCCCATTCCAGGTAGACTGTACAAGTTGTGTCAATGATCTGTAATAGTACATGAACTGTCACTTATAAGAAACAGTTATAAGAAGTGTGTTTATTGAATAGAGACACACAGATGAAGTTTAGGGGTGAACACCAGGAAGGAGGACAGGTGAAACATTGTAATGTAATGCACGATGAAATTTAAAAAGAAAACAGTTGCAGCAGAAACACTACACATCTCCACATAGTATAGTATGAACTGCACAGTGACAAATGCATATGATGAGACTATCACATAAGGTGACATAACAGTGGAGGATGTCTGTGTGATATAAGCATCCAGACATGAACAGTGGAGAGGGCATGTATCATGGATGTTAAATACAGTTGGAGTTGAGTGCATATTATGAAGTTGTGCAAACTGATTTGCCTGAGACTGCCTGTATTGTCAGCAGAGGCTTCCAACAAGTAGGATACAGATACAGGCCCATGGTCAACAGTAAAACCATCATGCACAATCCAGGGAAATATCAGAATAATAGTACCAGTAATGCCCATGTCTCTGATACAACATATATGTTTCAAGTGAGCATAGATGGTTCTGCCCCAACACACTTGTACAACTATTAAGTCTTGTCAGCAATCTATGTGTGTAATCAAGTACACTCTCCTGACACTAACATACACAGGATGTGTGAGGAGACACACTTGACATTATGATAACGACAGGCTAGTTGACTGGTGTGCATGGCAGTGATATATATGGCACAAGCCGCACTGTCATGAATGCAAACCATGCACTCAGTGTCATTAAACAGCTATGTATGTCATGAGTGTATCACTGAAATAGACATCAAATATGCATGTGGTATTACACCTTGATGGGGTTTCTGTGCCATTAGACAGTAATTTTTATGCAACAAAACTAATACCTAGGTATGCATAAATAGATGTGTGACATCTCAAAATGACAAAGGTGGTACACTTCAGTACACATCATTGGAAGATGTGTATGGAGGGACATGAGGAAGAGTGCATTGTACTCAGGTACTGGTGTGGTAAAGGTTTTGAACTATGAAGGTATTATGGCCTGTCAGGTGGATGTCCTGCACATACTCAGTGGTTGTGTTACATACAAGAGAGTACTCACCCCCATGAACACATGCTGGAGAAAAAGCCACATAACATATATCCCAGGACACAGGCCACTTAACTGGAGTGTGGCATCTACATGATCTTTGGTTTGCGCATTTGTTTGCATAATGAAACAAATCTCCATATTTTGTCATCTCATATGTTGTTATGGATATTGGCAGCAATCTTTGATGTATGTTGATACTGTCTGTATTATACCAATATCACAGCTGGATTCAATGATTGTCCGCAATCTGTACTCCTCCAAACAGCTGTTGGGACACAGGATTTGTATGTCATTCCTGAAGTCTGTAATTTCAGTCATGGATAGGAAAGGCCCTAGCAGACAGCCCTGATGTACACATTTGATCACTGGACATGGGTTAAAGGTCATGGCACACATTTCTACATATTTATATGCCACATATGTGATCCACATTTCTACCCACTTGGTGATATAGGTGTTGATGGTCACATGTGTCATTGTGGAGTGAATACCTCAGTGTGGAATCCTGTTGACTGCCTTGGCCTTTTCAAGTTCCACAGAATGATGCTCTTTGAGGACATCTAACAGATGTAACAGCTATAGATGTAGCATCAAAACTCACACATGGCTCTTGCACACAGCCAGGATATTACTAATGTCCATTTAGAGAAGGTTCATGATGACATGTCAGTCTGCCTCACAGATCAGGAGAGTCAGGATGTTTCTATATCTGCATTCATCGGTTGCTGTCCCCAGCCACTCAGATGGATGCATATCAATGTGCACCCTTCTACAGGAACATAGTCCATCTGGAAGATGTGTTGAAGTGTGTATCTTACTTTGTCAGATAGGCATATGTTCTAAGTCATGCTATAGGTGATCTGTGATGTTGTCACAACCCATTGTTTCTGTGTTATAGGCCTGCATGAAGGTAACACAGTGTATACTGCCTATCTTAATCTGTAATATGGTTTGGACACAATCCCCCTACTCAGGTATCATTGACAAACTCTACCAGCTGGGGATTAACACTTACATTACTAGATGGTTAACCAATGTCCTCACCAACAGACCACATACTGTGAAATTTAGTGAATCAAACTCTACCACTGCAGCTGTCACCATTGTTGTACCCCAAGAATCTGTGCTGGGCCCTATACTGTTTGGAATCTATTTCTTAACAGTACAGGCTAAAAAATATTACCTGCAGCTTACCAAATTTGCTGATTCATGCATATTGTTTGCAATCATTGAATCCACTAATGATGTGACTATAGTAAAACAGGGGCTAACACACACAAATAATTGGTGCCAAAGCCAGACAGTCTACTGATAAATGCAGAATGTGCCAGGAGTTGTGCCCTATGAAAACTGGAATTTTCCTGGTAAATACACTACAGACAACACTCCCCTATGCTGAAACCAGTGGTGCAAGATTTGGGAACACATGTAGATAGCAATCTGAACTTCAATCAAGTATCACAATGGTATGGAAAGGCTACATCATGCACCTCAGAGGTCAGGTCAGTGTATCCAGATCTGAGGAGGATATAACAGCACTATATTCAAACCTCATCTGAACTTTAACATTGTATAATGCTTCATTTTGCATGTACCATACTGGACAACTACAGCAGCTGGACAGACTATGGAGGTTTCACACCAAGAAAATACAGGTCCTACAAACTATTTCATGATGTATGTGGATATACTGAAAGCTGAAAGCCCTGTTCCTGAAATATGTATTGCAAAGGACGAGGTAACTTGTGTCTGGACTACAGGATACCTCTGATCCTGCCCTGATGTGTATACTGCATATCCACAAATCAGAAGAGTTTGTTGAGAGGAAGATGGTAAAAGCAATGTCCCACATGCTGTTGTAAAATGCTCTTTCTACTGTCAAGCAAGTGCAAAAACACATACATGCACAGTTGACTATAATGAGAATAGAATCCTTATCTATCTAAGTATATAGACTACAGAATACAGTACTTTATGCATGCACCACAGCACAAGTCTGACTTGTAGTGTCTTAGACAACACTTTATAGTTGATGGCATCAGCAGGGTCTTTTGAGGAGAATATAACAGTGTCCCACATGCTGGTGTAAAAGGCGCTCTGCAATGTCAAGCAACAACGCACATACACATACACGCACACACACACACACACACACACACACACACACACACACACACACACACACACACACACAGTTGACTGCTGTGAGAATAGATCCCCTACCTATGGGAATAGAACCCCTACCTATCTAAGTACACAGTCTAAAGTACTTTATGCAAGCACCATGGCATGAGTCCAACTTTTACAAGGGTGCAGGTGCAGTGGATGACATTAGCAGCACATGTTGGAGAGAAGATGGGAGGCATGCATGAAATGGATCTGTAAGCATGTGCAAGTATTAAAATGGTGTCAATTCATGGCATTGGAGCAGTAACTTCAGGATACACACTTCTCCTCACTCACACACACACACACACACACACACATACAGTTGACTATAGTGAGAACAGAACCCCTACCTAAGTACACAGCCATAGAACACAGTATGCTGTGCAAGTGCCATGGCACAAGTCTGACTTTTGCAAGACTGCAGCTGAACTTATAGAACATAACATCAGCAAATGACATGGGAGACAAACTGTTGGGAAACCTGCATAGGCTCATAGCATCCTATGTACATAGGAGGCTACTAGCCTAATGGTCTTATGGTGTTTCGAAGCCTTGCTGCATAAAAACACAAATATTCTTATTGAGTATAGTTGGATGGTCATTGTTAGGAGAGTGAGTTTGTGAGCAACACCAATTGGCTCTGTCCATAAGGTGACTTTACAATCACCCAACAAGTTGTCAATGTTACACTTGAACAGGGTCATTGAAGAGCACTGATTCACATGCAGTGGGAGCCTTTTACAGAGGAGTGTGAGTCATTGGGGAGATATATATTTCTCTCCAACATATTCTGTTAATGTCACAGGATAGGTTGAGAACTCTGGGCCAAGTTATTCTTGTCCCATTTGATTTGCAGATGTGCAGCATTTCCAGTAGGGCAAGATCTGAGACTGCTCTGTAGGCAGGCATAAGTCACATCTCAGCAGCCTGCATAATACTGAGTCTACTGGCAGATTTTTCAGTCTTTCCATATATGTCATGTTTGGAGGCCCTGGAGTCTCTCATGCACAACCCTGTGTTTTCTCCAATTGCTGCAGGTGTTTGGTACAGACAGAAGGGAGCAGTGTACTCAGTTAATGGTCTGATAAGGATAGAGTACATCAGAGGTATAAACATGCTGGTCTTGGATGTGATGTCAATATGTATGATGTGTGCAATGCAAAATGTGTGTGTCGCCACTATGGACAGATAGTGATGAAAGTATAGATTGCTATCAACATGTGTTTTCAAGTCTCACAACACTGTGTTTGAGCTTAGAGGGGTGCTATGTATATCATAATTAGCTGGGTTACTTCATTGCCAAAAGGGACAATGAGCCATTGTTTGCTTTAAGGTTCAGTACGTGAGTTTGGCACCAATCATTTGTGTGTGGCAGCTCCTTCCATAATATGTTAGCATCACTGGAGACTCTATATTAGTGCATCCAGTTATCTGTCATCTGCAAACTTGGTAAAGCACAGGCCATCTACCATTGTCTGTGCTTCAGGAAAGTACTTTGTAAACAGTTGGAGGCCCACACAGATCCTTGCGGCATTCTAATGGTAATTGGCTCCTGGTGGAGATGCAGTCCCCAACTTTGAGATGCGTGTTATGTCAGTGAGCCAGTTGCCTATCCCTGTACTACTATATGGCTTAATTCCTATATGGAAGGTCTTCACTATGACACATGAAAGGGATATAGTGTCAAAGGGCTTGGATAAGTCAACATAGGTGGTATGTTCTGTTATACCTCATCCAGATCAATAGGATCAGTATCCAAGAAGTCCACAAGGTTCAGTAAAATAGATGTTCCCTTGACAAAAACAAAATGTTTAGAGTCAAGTGTGTTGAACATCACCTGTGTCCCACTGGATATGGTCCATGCCAATTCCTTTCCTAGCCTTGCAGATAAATTTATGCATATAGGTCAATAGTTATAGTTGTGCATGCTACTAGATTTGATGTGCATTGCATAGCACACAACATTTCATATTACATTTTGCATTGTGGTTGATATATGTGTGGGAAAAGTATTGAGATACCAGGGTTGCAGTGCTTGAGGGGTAGCAACAGATGGATGTATTGTAAATATGCAACATATTGTTAGATAGAGCATTCAGTTTGTAATGTTTACACATGTCATTTCATGTCATATCCAGGAAATGAACAGTAAACAGCAGTAATACAGCATAATATAAACATTTCCATAGTGAGATGAGCAGAGGGTTTGTGTAGCAGTTAGCAAAGTCCATATGCATGCAAGACACACATGTTTGCACACAGATAAGCAGTGTGCAAATGCAAGTTGCATTGATAAAGCATGACAGTTAGTACTGAGTCTATGAAATACACCTGCTGCATAACTGACTCCATGGCAGCATGTGTTAATACATTGATACATTCCTTTTTTGGCTCAGATGGTACTGGGTTTGAATACATGTGTATGTAGTACTTTAGAATACTTTTCATTACAGAGTGATAATGCAATGATATGAATTGCTTATACGAGATGTGTTGCTGTGTGTTGACATAATGCAGCAAGGTTAAGCAGCATTGTGCATAGGTAACTGCAGTCTGACAGTTATTATTGAGGCTCTGGAATACACCTGCTATTTAAATTACTCTGTAGCAGCAGATGTTAATGCAGTTAATGCAGTGATACATTCCTTTTTGTGCCCAGGTGGTAATGGGTTTGAATACAGCTGTATGTACTACTTTTAACTACTTCCACATTTCCATTGCTGTGCATTGTAGTGTGATGCACATCTTCATGCAATAATGCATTAAAGAAAAGAAAGGAGGAAGATAGGGCAGTGGTGAAATGGGGAGCAAGCAGGGGGAAGAACAAAGGGAAGGGCAGGAATGTGCAGGAGGGAGGTAAGAAGGAACCATAGCTATCTATTTCTTTAACAATGTAAAGTGAACATATCTGCAAAATGTTAACAGAATTTGGACTGTCACCTCCAAAGAGAGAAAGGGGTGATTGCAACACAGTCATGTTGTATTGACAATTGGACTAAATCAAGTGTGTCATGAAGACGTGCAAAATGGAGAGCTATGTATGGGGCATTTTTTTTGTAAGACAGGTGTCCATTTGTTTTTTTTTTTGTTTTTTTGTTTTCTTTAAGAGTGGAATGTTTGGAAAGGAAGGTAGAAATGTTTGGGTGAGGTAAGATGGGTAAGTGAGGAAGCAGTTGCAGACAGACAAGCCAACCAAGACAAGAGACAGGGATGATGATGGACACAAAAGGTTGAGAGACACCATGATTGGGGTGAGGTTGGGAACATCCCAACCCTATGGTCATCAAGCTGGGTGACAGTGAAAATTGAGTTCTCATCCACTGGACTGTCATCACTGTAACCTCACTCTGCCACTGGCTGGAGTGCCTGACATCTGCATCTTCTCCTTCTGGTGTTACTTAAGATGAGGGACATCAGCTTTCCAGCTGGCATAGGAATGCACCAACAGTGTGGCTCACAGCCCTACACACTATCTTTAGCAATTTAGTGTGGGTGATAAAATCACCACCTATGCCACTGTTCAAAAAGAGGACCATAGGACTATCTTAGGGGGTAGGGAGTAAAGGGACAGCAGAGGCGGTGCTGCCAGGTTGGCTCCCAGATGTGCTGGGCAACAGTATTGGAACCGATGAGGGGGGCAAACAGATCTTGGGGTAGGGCATCCCTACTGTGCTATGGAGCATTTAGTGATGTGGTACACATGGATGACATGGACACATTTTTATTACACATAATAAAAAAATAAAAATAAAATAAAAAAGAGAAGATAAGGGTTGGGTGAGACAAAAAATAGGGATAATATTAGTACCTTCATATGTGACATACAGTGTATTGATACAATTAATTGACTCTTTTATCTTAACTTTTATTTTAAGAGTCCCAACTCCTAACAGATAACTTTTAGTTTTAAGAGTACCAGCTCCTAAAAGATGCATTCTATATTCTAGATTGCAGCAAGTACTCCTTGACATGTGCATATGTTGCACATATGCATGTTCCAATTATACAGATTACACTTTACAGCAGGGTGATTGTGCCACTGGTATATAGGTTTTAATTTAATTAAAAATAAATTGCAGATGTAACAGTATTCTATAGTTGGCAAGTGTGGCCCTTGAATCCACAAACTCTGACTAAAGTGTAATATTGTACTTTTGGTTTGTGCTACAGACTAATGCATGCATAATTGCTTTTACAGTTGAGATATGCATGCTCAATTTGATACAACTCTATAAACTGCCAAAAAAGCTATCTTTTTATCTTTAACTTTTAATGCTAGAATAATACTATTATTCTGCTGCATACATGCCACATGCTTCCTGCATCCTCACCAATCTAGCCCCATGGATTTGGACAGTTTCCTCACAATCATGTGCAGCTGTGGAAAATACAGAACAGAAGAGATTACCATTATAAATACCAGTTTTACCTATATTCAGCTTTTAAGTCTTATAAGTACTCTCTGTAGTTGATACTTACACAGGTGTGGGATGTCCACAGTCCTAAATTCCCCAATCCAACTGTTTAGGGTATCCCTCTTACTCCTCCGAAGGTCATTGTAGTGATGCCTATATTGTTCACCAGTGTGAGGTATACCGGGTACTGTTTACAGCCCAGGCTAAACTATCCCAAGTTTCCAACTTATACTGGGAGCCAGAATAGTCCCTCTACCAAAGCCTGGACTTATAGTTCTTAACTATGAGTCTAGTAAAAATCTTAAACTCCCAGACACCCCCATCTCTGTGCCCTAAACCTGACACCTTCCCCACAAATGCCTGCCATATCGACCATGAATCTAGAGCAATGGAAAATGATTTCCTGCATATTGAAGTCATCATGTTTACTGGGAGTGCACATACTGTTTGAAATTGCTGTGCTCTGCTTACCATCATGCAAACACAGTAATTGCTGGAGTGCTTCTCCGATCACCACATTTGAGTGATGGTAAGTACAACAGTGGCAAGCAGTGAAGCATTACATAATTGCAGTGACAAATTCAAGGTTATTGAATGTACAGGCAGTTGTGTATGTGTGTGTGAAGGCCATGGCAGTCCAGATAGCAGAAATATACATTCAGGAATATAATACACAGTATACCCCCAGTCATACATGTGATAGTAAATGTGATAATACATAGATCTGTACATAAATAACTGACACAATAATACTGACTCACCCCTCATACATGTTAATAATATCATCTACTATGTCAACTAAGTGAGACTGACTATAATGGGAAGGGAACAACAGTAAAAGTGTATGGAATATCCTGTATTCGAACCCAGGACCATGTGTATGGTAGATTGTCATTTACACCTGTTGCCACAAGAAGGTTGTGGAAACATTTGTCTATGTTGCAGTTCATTACTATAAACTGCAATGTCACAGCAGTAAAACAATGATTGCATCCACTGTACTAGAACCCAGGACCATCTGTACGCCAGCCCTACACTTAACACCTGCTGCCACAGGATTAGTTATATAACTTTCCTTATTTTACTAATCATTCTTAAGGTCTCACTGTTAAACACCACACAATGTCGCTTAGAGGGTTTGCGAGATGCCTGATAGTGTTAATTAAATCCATCAGGTTTCTGTTTTTGACTGTCTGGGTCCTGTCTGGCCAGTTGCCTAGCTTGCATACTGCCACAACTTCCTGCAAATGAGATAAGCACAGCCAAACCTGACATTCATTTTTTCCCCTGTTGCCATATTTGTGCTAAGAGGCACATCACGCAAACAGTGGCCCACCCCCAAAAAAAAAGAAAGGAAAAAAAATGAAAAAATGGATAAATAGTTGAAATGAGGAAAAGCAATCTATGACATACACACTAAAAAATGTGGTAACATGAGATATTTCTACATAGATCTGGATTAGAACTCTCATTCCATCGTACCTTCAGAAGACAGAATGGGTGTCTTGTCCCTCTTTGACACACAAACAGCGTTGCAGCAAAGAACTTAAATCAATATGCACACAACTAATTCCAACAGCATCTACACTGATATCAAACCATGCAAGTGTTATTTGTACCTGTATTAGTTTTGGATGCAGTGGGCCTAGTGATCACACAACCTGTCATGATTATTGCTTGCAAATAAACAGCTCTGCCTTACATTTCTGTATTTGGTGGCCATTCTTCATTTATCTGAGCAGTAATCTAAGACATGCAGTGTGTAAGACATTCTATATCATTGGCTTTAAAATGTGTGAGGATATTAAGTGGAAATAATATCATATGCAGGTGCCAGCAAATGAAGGGCAGGTTGGATGTGAAGGAACACAACCTTATGACTTTTGTGCTACTTACTTACATTTTCAACCTTACATCTAATACTTTGTTGATTTGACCTAAAACACCCACTGGAAGTAAGGCAGCCTGCAGTGTTGTTGTGTTTTCCTTCTCCCAGACACTAATCAGTCACAGTTGCAATCCATTAAAATCAAACACTGAGGGAGTGGCTGCACTATATTTGCTTCTCTACATGGATCCAATTTTTTTGACTCAGCTATTCTAATGAGTTCACACCTCATCTGCATCTTCACTGTGCTGACAGGCCTTAATCTATACCTTAGAAAGGCATCCATGTAGCTTGGCAACCTGAGGAGACACTTGTTTGTGCTGGAAAGACTGCACATAATGCTATGTGTTCAGGCTATATCAGTACAGAGAAGTACTGCACTTCAGAAGGTATGCTTCCATTTGTTCAGCTACATACTGCATATTATGGAATGTATTTAAGAAATATCTGAAGCATAGGCTTTTATATTTTTATCTGTATGCATTAGTTAGAAGTGTACTGATGGCATGGGCATGTTTGCCAAGCCATTTGAGAGGTATACATGACTGCCACTACATGAAAATGGAATGTTGTGTGATAAATATGTAAAAATGTTTCAGAGACAGTTCCTTTTTTAGAAATTTTAGCATTTCAAAGAGAGTTTGTTTGCAAATTGTGTCATTTTCCTGTTATTTTTGGGGCGAGGGAGCATAGGTAAGTTACTGTTATGGCATAGACAATGATATGATTCTTTATTAGTGTGATGCAAAAACACTCTGGGTTCAAGACGTACATTTTAAATGCACCAGTTGACATGGTTCTGTCAGTGTAGACTCCTTTCCATGGCTGTATTCCAAAAGTTTTGGAATATGCAGGACAAACCAGCATGGAGTCTACATGGATGCCTTATAGCTTATTGAATAGCTCCACCATGTTGGATTGGTTGACTGACATGCAATTCAGCTGCTTATGCTGTAATTAGCATACCTCAATTTTACCTGGTTTGTTTGGGGGTGCGCACCTTGACACAGTGCTTAGTGAAACTAAAACTTTCCACGGCCATATGTGCATCATGCAGCAACATGCACTCTGTGAAAAATGACCATGTAGGCTTTACTGAATCCTCCTGAGCATCTATTCCTAAATAAAAGTACCTATATTCTAAAAGAAAACAGAGACAGATTCCTAACCTGAGTGTTTACACTTTTAAATTACTACAAATAAACAGAATCATCTCATCATCTTTGTCAGTGTGCAGCATTCACCATACATTGCTTCACTCTGGTACAGCTTAATTTGACAACCATTGATGAAGAGAATTCAGTGCATACTGCATCTGCCCATTCAGCGACTTTTACTAGCCTAATGTAATATGATTTACCGGATATTATGAATGGGTTGGGAACTCTTAATAGTGAATGCAAACACTTCAGTAAAACTGCCTAATTCCTGTGCTGCAGTAAGGAACTAATAAAGAAGCTACGATATAAGTCAGTGTAAGAGCATACATAGGTGTGAGCAAGTAAGACACCGAAAGGTCTGCCTAGGAGAAATTTCTCTGTATCTGGCAGTGCTGGGGAAAGCTACTTGGATGTCTTTCTGGCCTGTTCTCCTTTTCAGCATGGTACTTTTGCTAAATGATTCAGTGCGGAAAAAAAAAGCTTCACAAAATTTGTTGGACAGTTACTATTTCCTTTTATCATGGTATCACTACATTCATCCCGTTTTTAACAGCAAGAAAGTTGCAAACCTGTCTACAGCTTAGTCATAAAATAGACTGGAACAGTAACAGTTAATAGTAAACATATGAACCCGAACATTGCTAATGCTAGAAGGAAATAAAACTGTCAAACAGTGAAACCTCAGAATCACTATGTACAAAATTATTTAATGTCATGACTTGCTTCAGTGTTCACCAGTTTATTGGAAACCTGCATGGGGAAGAAAATAACTTAGATAATCTGATAACACTCTCGTAGTCTTTGAGATATGATAACTCCCTTGTTACTGTTTTGGATGATCTAGTAATGGTCAACTTGTCAACATCAGAAGGGTTAGGGACACAGTCTTGGACAAAAAGAAGGTCATGTCTCGTGGCATGAATCAAGCCCATGTAGTTGCTGACAGTGTAAAATAGTTTCAAAACAGAACAAACACTTACAGAGATCTGTTTTTATTTGTAATGGTGACCATAGAAATGCTGATCTTTATAACTTTTATACATTTGTAGGTACTAAAGAGCTATTTCTTCTGGCCATTGGCATCAATAATTTATATCACATTGGAAGACTGTATTTATTTATTTAGTATTTGTTTTATCGCCTCAATATGGTATAAACTTGTTGTTTTCATGAAGTGCCTTTGAAATGTGCTAACCTGACTGCCTTGCCTGTTTTGACTATTAACCTTTGACTTTGATTGATCAGTGCCATGAATGGCTTGATTGCTGCATACCTTCTTGAATTGGATGCTATTAAAGGCTGGTCTGCTGTCTGCCCTGATGGACATGTGAAAGCTAGACACTGAAAAGATCTTTGACTCTTACTTATATCACAGTTTTAGCTAAGGTGGAATGTACTGCTTCTACTATGAGATATCTAGAATATTCTTCAGTTATTACTACAAGGTAATATTATTGATAGGCCCATGGAAATCAGTACTAATGTATGTCTAAATAATTTCAGGCAATTCTCATATTTGAACTAGTCCAATTGTGTTTTGGACTGTGTTTGCCTGCATACCAGACATTTGTTCAGTCCTCTATCATATTGCCAATACTGGGAAGAAACAATGTTTCCCTTATTGATGTTTCAGTTTTCCCAGTACCTGCATGATTTTTGTATGCTGCCTGTGCTTCTGTCTTTTGTAAAGAACAAATGATAGGTATCCTTGTATCTTTAAGAATGCACTTCTTAATGCTGGAGTAATAGTTTATTCTTTCAGTATTCACATATTTTGAGTAAGAAAGCATCCAGATAAGTCTTATCCCTTCTGTGCCAGGTGACACTAACACAAATTTGACATAGATTTACCATCTGCAATGGGGATTCTCTTCACTTTCTTCCTCTGTCTCTACCAATGTAATTGCCTTATGAACTGGACCATTTGCTATATTTTATATATATATATATATATATATATATATATATATATATATATATATATAGGAGCACTTTGCATGCTCGAATTACTGAAAGCTCGAATTGCATATGGTCAAGACCATACGCTTGAGCTTTCAGTAACTCAAATGTGTAAAGTGTTAAAAAATAACACTTTACTTACCTTAAAACATTACTTACACACAGAGGCAAGGACCCTTGTATGTGTAAGTAATGTTTTCAATTTTTTTGCTATGATGACAGGAAATAGGAAATGTCCCATTTTGCATTTCCTTATACAGCGCAAAATGGGAGATTTCCCTTTTCCCCACTATAGCGCAATCTCGGAGTTGATATATTTAAGTAGGGGGGTGTGGGGGGCACAGCCCCTCACATGGGGGGTACAACCCCCCTGCAAAAGCGATGTTTGACTTTTTTTGGAGTTTTTTACATTTCATTGTAGGAGTTTGAGTTTCCGAAAATTGAACTTATGGTCTCAACCATATGAAGTTTGGGTTTTTGGGAATTCGAGCTTCTAAAGTAAATCCGTATAAACACACACACACACACACACACACACACACACACACACACACACACACACACACACACACACACACACACATATATATATGTATGTGGGGCTCTATTTGGACCACTCTAAAAGACCTCTCACCCTCACCCCAGGTTTGTTTCCCCCACTAGCCTTGTGGACTTAAGGTTGTTTCAGATTATCCACGAAGAATACTTGATATACTGGGTATTAAAATAGCAATATCTGCATTTGTTAGCTAATATTTTATAAAAAAAAATTGTTAAAACATAAATCAACCTGCATTGGTAAAGTAAGTAAGTACTATACACACCTTACCTTCTTCTAGAGGTGCAGCAAGCAGCACCAAATAGGCCATGCTATTCTGAAGCATGCTTGTTCCAGTCATGAATACTGGTAAAATCTTCTGTCTCATCTCAGTCCCTAATTCTTACCTTCCATGCCCAATGTCCTTTGATGCCAAGAAATACAACACAAATAAGTCAGTGGGGTTGGGCTAGATATGTGTTTGATCAAAAGAGAATGAACATTTTCTGAACACCACTGTACATTCTCATTTCATACTACCCATTTTTTTTCTTCATGGACTTCCAACCACCTCATGCACCTACTCTGAATTGTTAGGGGTTCTTGGCCAATTATTCCTCATACCTTGTTATTTTAGTGTGTTTCTACAAAACCACATACAACTGTTCAACTTCCTCAAAATGATATATAAAAATAATAATAATCTCAGATGTTTCCTAAGAAACAACATTGGTCCCACACCACCCAACTTATAAGCATTTCTGAGAGTCCATGTTGCTAAATTGTCCAAGTGAAGTAATACTTGTGAATCATTTCCAGCCATGATCCATTTAACAAGGGCAACAGTAAAGATTACATGCAGAGATAATTTAGAGCAGCCACTAAGCACCACGTTTTGGCAAGCAGGATAGAATCAAACTGCACTGAAGTAACCCATATGGATATAAGGAAAACAAGCAAAATTCACACAATGTATTCAACTTTGTATAATACACTTCCTCCCCAAAAATTCTCCCTTGTCCAGCCTAACCATTTTCTTTTTTTAAGTTTCTAATTTTCCTTACCCTCATTTTTCTATGTGACTCTTAAACTATGGTATCCCTACTATATGATTCCAACTGTTTCTGTTACTTTTTTTCTCTTTAAGCTAAGAGAGATCATTTTTTTACTCACCTTTGTCTTTCTCCACTCAAAATGCACACACACACACACACACACACACACACACACACACACACACACACACACACACACACACACACACACCCTTCATGATTCACTGACTCACTTTCTTGAATTAATTTACTTCAACCTGCAACCACAGCAAGTGTTTTTCTGCCATACTGTTGAATTGGTAACAAGTCTTGGTGATCACGTCACACTATGTTTATGTTTTTATTTGATGCTTACTACTGTTTTTTTCATAAAGGCTAAGGCTAGCTACTTCCCAGTTATTGTTCATAATAATATTCATTAGCAATGAATTATACACCTCATATTATAAAAAAAGGCCAAAGAAAGCAAAGAATTGTTGTCAGTCTTCAGATTAAACTCAGTCTTACTTTCTTTCATGATAGTAACTGAAGTGGTACATAATAATTAATCCAGCCTCAGTCGTTGGCTGAAAACTTTGCAACAGCACCTGAACTAGTATCAGAACATGAGCAGCTAGCACTTTGAATAATTTAAGTGGCATAAAACTGCAGTAATAATAATATTAGACTAGTAACTAGTGTAATATGTGAAAGGAAATGTAGTCTGATCCACTAACACGATTCATAGCTACTGCAGAAATAAGACTATACATAGAAAAATGTCTTGTACTTTGCTTAGTGTCTGTCAGACAAGTTTTGTGGGCAGCGTGATGCATTATGACCATGTCATAGCCTAGTATGTTGTCGTATGGGGCCAAATAAGTTAAAATGACATCATATCTATCTATCTATCTATCTATCTATCTATCTATCTATCTATCTATCTATCTATCTATCTATCTATCTAGCCATCTAGCCATCTAGCTATGTATATATCTACATATATATAATTTTTACTTTTTTACTTTTTATTTTACTATTTTATTATACTTATTATAGATGATTATTATTGATTATGGATTATTATTTTATTATACTATTTTTACTATTTATTTTATTTTTTACTATTTTATTTCTGTTAACTCTTCACACTTTTTGTACATTTCTACTGCTACTTTAAGATAGATAACCTACAGTATTCCTCTCCCTATAAAATATTTATTATACCAAGTCCATAAGCTTTCTAACCTCCCTTTATTTTTGAAAACTGCCTCTTTTTTGTATTGGAATTTGTATAAGGCAGATAGTGTTTTGCTGTAAAGTAGCTGCAGAGACATGAACTGCTGTCTTGTAGAACAAGATGTTTTTGTTCAAACTGTGTTTTGCAGTTATACTTTAGTAATAATAATCTTTTTACAGATCTATAGCCATTTAGCTTTGTAGTCGTAAGTTCTAGTCTAGTTCTAGGTTTTAGAAATGATAGATTCCCTTATCCACTGTGTTGAATGACTTGCCTGAAACTACCTATAATTATCTTTACATTAATGCATTTTTGGTAGATTTCAATGTCTGGTCTGTCTTGTTTTTAAATTATTCTGCATTGTGTGCATATAGTTATTGGCTGCTTCTGAGTGTTCACTTCTCACTAGCTGGCTCTGACTTGTCTACCACAATATCAATCTTTTTTTTTTTTATTTGAAAGAGTTTATTTTTGTTATTTCAATCATTTATTTTTGTTGAGAAATTTAAATGTGAAAGCTTCATAAAGTATGTCGGCGACCATACCATAAGTACCTCATTAATTTTTCATGTATCACTGGATAAGTAACCTTAGTTATTGACAATGATTTTTTATGTGTCACCAGTCATATGGCACTTCCTGTCTGTTATCGACAATATAATTAAGTATTATGATTTAGGTTCTCTATTTAGATGTATGTATGGTTCAAAGTAAACACAAGCAAGTCATGATTACTTAGGTCTATGTAATACCTGGAATTTGTATTAACATTTTTATTTTCTTGTCCTGTGTATACTATTAATATGTCTCCAATAATAATCATATTAATTGCCACTTGTTTTGTTTATGTGACTCAATACTGTTCAGTAACCTTGACTATTTTCTTGAAGAACATGCACATTTTGTTTAACTCTGCCTGTTTATCACTGAAGTCAACCTGTAAGGAATGTCTTCTTCAAGGTAATCTGTGCAGCAGTTTTTGAAAACTGAATGTTTCTAATTTGTATAAAACAAAATGGTGCCTGATCTAAAGACTTTTTCTGGAAAAATAATTCTTAACTTTGCAAAATCTTCACCTGTCTTTGTTGTTGCATGTGGTTGTCATTTTTATATTTCATATATACTTCTTAACTTTATACTTAAAAAAAATTAAAATAATCTCTCTGCTCATCTTGTTCTAGGCTGCAATAAAGTCATAGGCAGACCCTTTCCTTCCCTTTGCATCTGCAAACTCTCAATCATCCCTCCCCTCATTCCCATTTGTTTTTGGGGGTCATGGGTCAGTCAGTTGGACAGTGACAATAATCTAGAGCAAATGTTCACACTTTCTCACACTTCCCCTTGGTAGCCCTGTCTGACACACACACACACACCACACTCACACACCACACAGTGTCAAGTCCACCTCACTTATGCTATATTTGGAGTGTCCAATCCAACAGAAGCAAAAAAGCCACAAAAAGGAAGGAGAAAACCACAAGGACAAGAAAACCACATGCAGATGCAGAGAACATGCAGACTGAATGCAGAACTGAACTACACTCTCAATTGAACTAGCCACACAACAACATTTTCATGAATTAAAGATTTAACTTAAGTACAAATAAAGTAAGTCAAAATAGCAGTTTCAGGATACAATTTTTAATTGTCAGTCTGACTGAACTCCAGTCGACAACCACTGATTAAGAAAACCAATTATATGAGATGTTTGGCCACTGAGCATTCACTTAGTAACTTCAGTGCCCTCAAAGGCCCTTTCAACATCCCCGATACTTGTCCTGCACCTCACATCTCCATACATCAAGTGTTAAAGGCCCTATCCAAGACAATGAACAAGGCTTCCATGTGACCTGATAGTACCTGATGGCTGCACCATCTCCAGCAAGAACTAGCTTCGTCACTGAACACCCTATTCAACCGCAGCCTAAGTATGGGCTTCATCCCAGCAGAGATGAGAACTGCCATTGTCACCCCCTTGGACAAAGGTGGTACCATCTTTGAGCCTGTAAACTATTGCTCCATTAGCTTGACAAGTCTGATCTGTAATGCAATGGAGCGTATTATTATGGACCTCATAAACAAGGACATAGGCAATCTCCAAGCACTTGACCCCACCCAGTTCGGATTTGTCAAGGGCAGATCTTGCCTGTTGAACCTGCTTGACTTCTTTCAGACTGTCACAAAGGCCTTGGATGAAGGAAAGTCAGTGCATACACCTTACCTTGACTTGGCCAAGGCCTTTGACACAATTCTACCACTCATGTATCATCGAACAGCTAACACAACTTGTAGTAAATCCCTATCTCATCAGGTGGGTGGCTAACTGCCTCACTGACAGGACCCTCAAGGTCAAAATAGGTGCCTCCACCTTTGATAGCAGACCTGTCACTAGTGGAGTTCCCCAGGGATCAGTCCTGGGACCTCTACTGTTTGGCATCTATTTCTCTGAAGTCCAGGCAAAAACAAAAGGCCAGTGGCTGACCAAGTTTGTGAACAACTGTAAGTTGGGTGCTGTTATTGACTCCCCAAATGTTGTTAACATACTGCAAGATGGTCCCACAGCATCTAATGACTGCTGCCAATGTCATGGCCTCAAGCTAAATGCAAAAAAATGTATCATATAATTTGGCAAAAACATGGATCCTACTGATTACCACATCAACGGCAACCCCCTAAACACACAACCTGTGGTGAGATACGTGGGTACTCAGGTTGATAACAATCTCATATTCGACCATCATGTAGCAGCAGTGGTCAGAAAAGCTTTTTACTTGGTTCATCTCATAAGTAAAGGGACTGCATCCAGGAAAAAGGAGGTTATTACCTATCTATACTCCTCCCTCATTAGACTAATAATTGAGTATAACGCACCATTTGGTATGTAGCTCTCCAAACATCTGCACCAACTGGAAAGGCCACAGAAATACCTCACAAAGAGAATCCATGGCCTCCAACACCTGTCCTATGCAGACAGGCTCACCTCACTGTCATTGTACTCAGTATCATGCAGGTTGCTCAGAGGTGATCTGTATCTCGCCTACAAGGTAATCTCAGGACCTGCCCAACTAGAGATGCTCCATATCCATAAGTCTAACTCCTCATACATTACCCATTCAAAAGGCCTGAATCTAATATGTGGCATCAACAAAACCTGCTGGAGAGACAGGTTTGTCTCTCATAGGCTGCCCGTCTCTGGAATAAACTTCCCATACACGTCAAACAGAGTATCTCACTGACCCTCTTCAAGCACAACCTTGATGAGTAGATGGGAAACCACAAATTTGTCCCAGGGGTTCCACCTGTGTCCCTCATTGACATGGGCAACAGGTGCTGACTGAGGTTTTTTGGGGGAGTAATCTTGGCTAGGCTTGTAAGGGCCCCAGGGCCATTATCCTAGTAAGCTCCTATGATCCTATGATCCTATGGCCTAATTTAATCTGATCTGCCTGACACTAAGGGTTGGTAGAAAGGTGAGATACTGAAATTAAAAGCTTTTATAACTTAGTCTAGAGAAGTGATTGCACTAAGGTTGGGAGGGTGGCCTAATGGTTAAGGTGTTTCCCTTGCAAGCACATGGTACAGGGTTTGAGTCTCTTAGCTTAGTACTAATCTATGAACCTATGAACCTATGAACCAAAAAGCTGCAGAACAAGTCAATCTAAGTAAACAGAGTTGAAAATTCACTAACAGTAGTAAACTAGCCACTAAGTTTATCATCCTAAGACTATATAAAATGCTCTCCTGTGGAGAGCCATTTGGATTTCTACATTGTTGGTTCTTCTTTCTAACATGTAATTCTCTGTAATGCCATCAGTGAAGGAAGAAACATAAAATATACTGGAAGGTTATTGATGGCTTTTGTCATGACAGCATCACAGCTATGATCACTCCTTATTTCTTCACCTAATTCCCTCTAGTTTAACCTACATCTGTAGGCACTTTCCTTTTTCGCACCTATCCCATCTGTTGCATCCCTTTACTTATTCCCCCAGTCTTTCTCCCTGCCCTCCTTACCCTGCCTATTCACCATTGCATCTTCATCACTTTCTATGTTCATCATCTCCCCTCCACTGCTCAATAGTTTTCTGAGTCTTATGCCTCGTTGTTCTGCCTTACTCATTTCCTTTGAGACTTTTCAACCTCAATGCATAGCGGTTCAGTTTTAAACTCCTTAGAGTATATATTGCAAACAGGGTATGTACTGCAAACACTATATACTGCAAATACTAAGATGGTTTCACATTGTCTGGCTAACCTGCTATTGGATTTAGTGTTGCACAGTTTCAGCTTTGCTTTAGCCAAACGCAATACCTTTATATGCGAATCAAATATTCACCATTGTAATTGTAATATTTATATTTATTCATACATCTTCACATTCTGTATTGTGATTATATTTCATTAATTGTCATGCTGATGACCAGATTTTTTTATTTGTAAGTTTGTACTGTCCTTGGAATGTTTCCACATACTTTCAGTGAAAATGGACTTTGCATAGCTAGAATTTCTTATTTAAGAAAACCAAGCAATTAAACTCAGTCTTGCAGTATCATGCGCGTGCACACACACACACACACACACACACACACACACACACACACACACACACACACACACACACACACACACACACACACACACACTCACATACTCATACACACACACACAGATATAAATATATATGTGTGTATATATATATATATATATATATATATATATATATATACACACACACGTACACCACTAAGTTTAGCCATCCAGGCCTCTATAGCTTAAAAAAAAACTAAAGTGGAGAGTGTCCAAAACAAAGATGACTTCTTCTCAGACACAAAAAAAAATTAGAGGCTAATTTGTGATAGCCTTTAAAATTCTTTAATCTTATACTTCCACCTTTAATTCATTTAAGCTTACATTTACCTGTGTGGAGGCTCCACTACACAGTTTAAGATAGAGCCTTCTGTGTCAAAAAGTATATTGGATAGACACAGAATAAGAATGGTCCTGCTCTGTATCATATACTTCACTAATACTGACATTCACCCTTATCAGCACTAATTCCACCACATAAAATGTGTACTTGACTCCTTTGCTATGAGAAATGAATGTATGGTTGTATGAAAGTGTTTAGGATGGTGCAATTTTAATCTGCATTACGTGATTCCAAAGGGTATCTCTTTGCAAATTTTGATCACCAGTTCTGATAGCATATGTTTGTTTCACCTCAATTTAGCACTGTCAATGCACTTTGTCTGGGCACCGAACCAGAAAAAAAAAATCTGTCTGTAATTATAAAATAGATGCTATGTAGCACCGTTGTAAAAGCCCATCAGTAATAAGATAAACAAAAATCAAGGAAAAACAAGTAGTGTGACAAAGAGGCGACTTTGACAAAAGTCAGTACAAAAGGCAATGAACAAACTCTAAAAGGCAGCCTTATGGCTCTTTTGCAAAAATGCAAGTAACTCATTAAGTTCAAATTTAAGTAGTATTGCATGGCAATATAGTACTGACATCTCTTTCAAAACATTCCACAAAGACCCTGACAACTACAGCCAGAACCATTGTTAGGGTGGGGCAGGGGGTACAACTTCCCAATGCAAGTTGTTAGAGGACATGGTCAGTATTGTAGAAGAGTATGCTGACAAGTACCATTAAGACAGTTGTGTAACTGTTTTTTTGATCGGCAGCACTATCAGTAGTCATTTAAGCAGTTGCAATCTCATGTTAACAGTTTCTTTCCAATAGCTCTTTGCACTGAGGACTCTTTTTTTGTTTCATGTTCTCATTTTGGGGAGGCACTAGATACATGAATTGCCAAGGGTGAGAATTAACCTAAGTAAAGCACTATTTCTAGATATGTACTTGAAACTTCATCTGGTTTACCTCATCCAGATAAAGCTTCAATAAGTTTAGTCTTGATGAAATGTAAAAATGAAATATAATTTCTATACCTCTTATAAAGTAAATATGTATACCTTTAAAACAAAATATAGGACAAAAATAGAGCAACCCAACTAAAAAGCAACAACTCTGCAATAAAAAGAATTAGAGGAGCCTGACTCTGTGGCATGGGGGGTGGGCAGCCCTTACTCTTATGTACACATCCAAGTTTCAGTTGTCTGTGCTGGTATTAGAGGAAGCAGGCAGGGAGAGAGCTGAGTCCCATGTTTTCTAGGGCTGGAAATGGTAATGAGTACACAGAAAGCACATTTGGAAATGTAATCTCTCCACTGGAGCCTTGTGAAACTATCCTATCCTTGACGGAAGGGGATGAGGCTGCTTTCTAGAAAAGTTCTTTGCAGAAATGTGGGACAACCAGAGTAGACAGCCCATTGCACATCCACCTCCAGCTCCACAGGCTAGGCATCGGATTGAGAAATGTAGGGCTAAACAGAAAATATCCTTGAATCATCCCTAATAAATGACTAAAGGACATCCCCTCAAAATTGACTCTCAACCCATGATGGGCATCAAATGGAACAATTGTCCAGGAGGGGGTTGATGGGCAACAGGTATTGGGGGCAAATGGTGTAGAAAAGCAAGCCAGCCACAATCTTTATCACCTGAGTAGCACTCATTAACTGTCATTTGGCCATTTGAATGGGATTGGAGTATAGTATCAATTGTCAACACATCTTTTGACTCAGCCACACACTTTTACTTCCCTCAACAGCCATGACCATCTGTCACATGTCTTCTCTTATACAATCTATCCTTCTCTTGCCTGGGCACCCCTTTTTTTCTCTTGTTTCTTCATGTCTTTCCCAAATCTCCTTCATCAAGCCACCTTCAACTTTTCTGCCTATGGACAGAGACCTCTTCTAGCTCATTCACTCCAAGAGTTGCTATTGTTATAAATGTTCTTCTATCATCTGTAGTTTTGCAATTTACTTCTATATATTTTCTACTAATTTTTGGATTATAGTTTTTAATTCCCAGTGCTAGGACAATCATACCTCTCAGCTGTGCAGATTTTCACAGAATGTCCCGATTTTTGGCTCATATTTTTGGTCTGTTCCTCATAAGATTTATGGTTTTCTGGCAATTCACTGGGGATAATCTGAGGGCTGAAGTCACTAAATAATGACATAGATTTAAGTTTCAGACTTCAAATCCTTCAGAAAATGTATGTTAAAACAAGTCCTGTTACTTTAGCAACTTTATAAGTTTATAAGAGCAATGTTTAAAATCTGTCCCTATTTTGGGGTCTTTGTCCCCCATTTTGTAGGGCTTTGTCCAGATTTCTTGCACTAAGAGGTTGAAAGGTAGAATGGCCATATTGGTTACAGTTTGGGAGATGGATGGGAAAGGCACCATGTTTGGAGAGAGAAATGGATTATATATCCTGTCTCACTTCTTTTTGCTGTAACGTTCCGATCTCCATCTGAATATAGGCAGCATTCCTCCTTCTTGACAGCTAATTCAGAAAAATTTTACATTGGGTTAGTTTGCATATGGTTGTTTTAAATTTCTAGTTGAAGTTAGATGCAATCTTTCCTTTCTACAAATGCATTTTGCAAGAGTAACCACCACTATCCTGATGAACAATGGTTATATGAAGGCTATAGAATATGTGACTTTGCAGTGCATGGTTACGAGTTTAGTTACTGGCTGGGCAATCTTAAATCTTAGTAAAACACATAAGATTACACAAGCTTTTGACTTGGAATATCAATGGCATTTACTATTGTGTCAAGACAGAAAATATTTATTACCTTGTCAAATTTCTCGACCCAGATACTTTATTTCAGGAAACACATTTAAAGTCTGCACAGCATTTAATTCTTAAGAAATATGGTTATGTGCATCAAGGATTTGTTTTCTACTCTCAAGGTAGAAGGAGAACTGTGCAATATCTAATAGAGGTTATTCAACCTGATATCTGTGGAAGATATATTCTTACTAAAGGATATCTTTCGGGCATCCTTTTCATTATTATCAATGCTTACGTACATCCAGACTTCAGTGCTATAGAATTCGGAGAAGTGATGAAAACTTGGCTAATAGCTCAAAACTGTCTCATTATATTAGACTGTAATACAGTTGATGGGCAAGGGTGGTCATTTATGGTCATAAGAGTAGATCTCTTGCAACACTGAGAAGGTGTCTAAGAAGGTTTACCCCCCCCCCTTTAATTTCTCCTAGTCTTTGGGTTTCTATTACCATGATGGGAATGGACCTCATTCCTAAGTTAAAAGTATAATTAAACTTCATGAAATTAGTATTGTTTCAATCTTTGATGTCAGCCAAAAGTGCACCCGCAATGTGTCCAGTATTGATTCCTTCACAATTCATATGGCTTTACATGTATTGGTAGCATATCTAAATATGATTGTAGATTCTTTTTTATAAGACCCATTGCTCCTACTACTATTAAAACTGTCTGGGTATCTTTCTTCCACATTGCTCTCATTTCTGCCTGCAAAACCTGATCTTTCATGACTTTGTGTCTCTCTGTATACAACACACTGTAGTCACACGGTGTGGAGACTTCAATGATAATGTTACTTTTGTCTTCTTTTCATGGACCCCTATATCCAGTTTTCTAGGATCTGTCTTTTGAACTATTGGTAATGGGTGATCCATGTGATGCAGACTTCATTATTTCCTATGATACTTTGTGACTCATGTTTTCAGTGTTTTTCAGCCACTTCAATACCATAATGTTTGCACAATCCTCAGTGCAACAGTCTTGACACATTATTATGCCTTTCAGTATATAGTCCTTCTGCCATTAGTATGTTACAACCAGCAACGGAGTGTGCAACTGTTTCCAATTCTGTTTTACAAAACCTACATTTGTCTGTTTCCCCCACATGTTCAATGGACTTTGTAAATCAGTGTGTACATAGCCTACTATTTTGGACCACCAATATTAACTTTTCATCTCTTGGTTTGAATTCACCTCTCCTTAACCATTCCTGCTTTCGATCCTGATCAACATGAGGTTCTTCCAGAAGTCTTCTATACTTGCAACTATATTTATGCATTTTCCACATTTCTTGCCTTCTCATCTGATCCTTCACCTTATATTGTTTCATTTGTTTTTTGCACATTCAGTTGCTGCCTGATTTTTATCTGCTACTAGTTTGATTGCCATTCCTGCTTGATGCCAATATTCTTCTGCTAGATTAAGCAGAGAAGTCATCTTAGATTTATTCTCCTCATGTTTCAAAACTTTCACTACATCTGGGTCTTGTGAAGTCAGCAGATATGTGTGCAGTCCAAAGATTGAAGATCTATACGTGTAATCAGTTTCAAGGAGGCCCATCTTTCCTTCGGAACGTGGAATATATAATCTTGGTATCCATTGATTTTTATAAATCATTTGGGGAGCATGGAGCATCCTTCTTGTTTTCCTGTCTAATCCATACAACACATTTTAGGGCCAGTCAGTCACTCCAAAACTGTAAGTTAGGACAGGAAGAGCAAATTGGTTTATAGCTTGAAGTTTGTTCCTAGATGTCAACATTGTTTTCGGGATTAATTTAAGTCTTCTAAAGTGTTCCTTACAAAGTTTTATTCACATTTGTTCATGTTGTATTGTTATTCCTTCATCAATTCCCAAATATGTATACACTCCCTCTTGCTCAAGTTCTTTTATATCACATTCTTGCCCCAAATTGATGTTTTCTTAGTGCTGCATTTTTCCTGCTTTAAAGATTGCTTTTGCACATTTATCAGGACCAAATGACATTCGTATGTCATCTAAAAAAGTTTTGACAACTTGCAGTTGTGCTTTCAGTTCCCCATCTGATGACCTATATGGTTTTAAATCATTGGCAAAGAGAAGATGAGAAGTCTTTACACTTTGTTGTTTTCTAGGAGCCAAATTATAGCCTTGGCCTAAGCTGTTAAGTAGACAGCTTAATGGGTTAAGGCAAGGCAAAATAGCAGCGGTGATAAAGAGTCACCCTGGAATTTTCCCCTTTGAAATTTTATATTTGTCCTTTGTCATGGCTTAATTGCAAAGTGGTCTGCCACTGTTTCATGGTCAGTGCAATGTAGTCAATCAGTGTTGGGGTATATTTTATACATTTTTAAGCACTTTTACCTGTGAATGTGGAATCCTATCAAATACTTTTTTTGTAGTCAATCCATGCCATACTTAGGTTCTTCCCCTTTTTGCAGTTATCCACTATAACTTTATTTAACAACAAATGATTATTTGTTCCATATGACTTTCTTTTATTGGCCTTTTGTTCTATTGCCATAATTGAGTTTTCTTCTAAGTGAGTATAAATTCTGTCAACATCGATTCCCATGTATAGTTATATGTGGTCAGAAGGCAAGTTATTTGTCTATAATTTTTGGGGTAGCTTACAGGTTCACTCTTAAATAGGAGCATTGTTTTTCCTCTTGTTAGCTAGGTTGGTGTCTGTTCAGGGTGCGCATATACTTATTTCTTACATAGAGCTAAATCTTCATGCAGAGATGTTAATACATTTAATCAGAAGTTAGGTACTGCATCTGGGCCTGGGGTTTTCCAGTCAGAGGCTTTTCTTAAGTTTGTTTCAGTTTCTCTGGCTGTTACTTCATCCCATTTCATATCCTGTACCTTTAAACTTCTTATTCTTTCTTTTACTTCTTCTGTCCATTTAGCATCTTTGTTAGGTTCCACAGGATCTTCACATCAATAAATTGCTTATTTTGTACTTTTCCTATGTATTTATCTGCATATCTACTAAGTTTTTTCCACCTGTGCTGAGATTTTTAGTTTATTTGCAATAGTGCATGATAGATCCTGATATGTTCTAATACTGTGCATTGCTTTTATCACATCTATGTTCCTAAGTACTTTTGTTTATCTGTTCCTTCTTCTATACACTTCTAACAGTGACACTTCTTGTTTTAATTGCTTTATAGTTTTCTCTATTAAATACTTCCATGATGGTATTCAATTTCTCCCCCTCCTTTCCCTCAATACAGTTTTTTTATGGTAGAACTTTATCAGTTATTAATTTATCTACACAGTACTATCTCTTATTTACTTCTATTACATCGCATGGACCTCTATGGTCAGTCCTAATTACTGTGTTCATTTGTTTTACCAGACTTCTGACTTTGGGTTTTATTGACCTTTTTCAAGGTTTACATGAATAACTAACTTAATGCATGCTCACGCTTGGCTGAGAATCAAGGACACAAGATTTGTGTTTCAGTTAAACATGCTCATTTGTTTCACAGTCTAGGGATATATCCTGTAAATGAGTCTATATTATATTTTCAAAACTTCAAAATTTCAGACCTCATATGTTTAACAACATATGAGTGAAACCTGAAACCTCGAATATATAATAAAAAAGTAAAAAAAAAATTATCTTAATGCTTTGAGCAGGGGGCAAGCCCCCCTGCACTCCCTCCACTTAAATATACTAACTCTGAGACCGCACTTCAGTGTAGAAAAGGGAAATTATCCCTTTCTGCACATACAGAGACATTGCCTTTCACCTTTGAACTTTTCAAAGTTCGATCATATGGTGTTGACCATATGACATTCAAGCTTTGAAACATTTTGCAATTTAATTAGGACCCCCTGTAAATATATCAGATCATGCCCTGTGATTTTATTAAACACATTTTAAGAAAAATTATTTATTTTATTTTATTTTACATTTGTTTACGGGGCTAGTCTAACTGGATACATGTCCATTTTCAGTAGAGGCCCGGGGAGATAAGCTCCTAGGTAAGACAATGAATTTAACACAATTCTATCTACAGATATAGAAGACAAATAAATTATATTTACATTGCCAATTACAGGTTATCATAGTAAAAAATGAACAGTGTAGAATACAGGCATAACAAAGGATGCAGTTAAATCCCAAAATTTACAGTGTAGAATACAGTCATAGCAAAAGAAAGTAATATAGATTAGGTGTTCTAGAGATAGTTAGTAGAACTAGTTTTATAAGGAAGAAGTTTCTTTAGATAAGTAGATGGGATGAAAAGATCAGAGTATTTAGTGACTCTTGAGCTAGTCAGGTTTAGAGCATGGGCATAACCAATGAGTTTTGAGATGCACTTTCAGATTGTTTTTGAAACAGGAAAGTGAAGGAAGTGTGGAGAGTTCGTTTGGTAGGAGATTCCAGGCTTTTCCAACTATATTAGAAAAAAGTGAGTCACCAGCCTTGTTGTTTGTTTTAGTAGTATGTGCTAGAAGTTTCTGAGAAGACCTTAAGGAATCTAGGTTTTTATAGGGAGTGATTAGAGTGGAAAGAATAGGTGTTTTGGAAGGTGTGTAAAGGGTTTTGTGAGCTATAGTTAGTTGATGGTATTTAATTAGATTTTGTAGTTCAAGCCATCCTAGCTGTTTTAAATTAAGGCAGTGATGGGTTCTAAATGGGTTACCTGATGCAAATCTGGCGATGTTATTGTAGGACATTTCCAGTTTGATGAGATTATTTTTAGATAGCTTAGTAAAAATAGGTGAGGCATATAGAAGAGGAGAGATTAGATGAGTGTGTGCTATTGTGGTCCGAGCTGAAGGTAGGAGAAATGATTTTATCCTATATAGAGAGCCTAGCTTTTTGTTGACAGTTTTTATAGTATTATTTATATGGATATCAAAGTTTAGATTATTGTCAATGGTGACTCCTAATAGTTTGGTGGTAGGTTCAGGGGATATAATAGTTTTATTGGTAGAGTTAACTGAGAAATCCAATGGGAGGGATTATTCTCCCTGAAAGTAAAAAACGTCTTTATTTAACTCATGTTCAGCCATGCAGATGATCAATGTATTGAGGCCTGGTGGATATAGTTTGGCATTTTCTAACCAATATTGTAAAATCTGCAACCCTGCCCAATGGGGTATGCTGGTGTACAATGATTTAACATCCAACGTACACATAAGCCAATGGATTTTTGCTGTAACCTTAATCTTAAAATATTTTTTCAGACCAAAACTTCCCAAATATCTCAAAGACCTACTGATTTCAAATTATTATAAACTATTGGCATCTTCAAGGGACTGCTATGGGGGCATCTTTTGTCCCCATATACGCCGATCTTTTCATGGCATATTTGGAAGAATGTCTGATATATAACCCACTCCTCAACATATATATGGTTGAAATGGATATACGGCACAGATACCTTGATGATTGCTGGATGGTGTGGCGTGCTGATCCGATATATTTACAGGAGTTTGTGGAATATCTCAATAGTAACATCTGGGGCATACAATTCACTATAACATATAACCCCAAAACTATTGATTTCCTGGATGTCACAATCTATAGGAACAATGATCATTCATTGAGTACCAAAATTCATTGGAAATATCCACAATACAATATGTTACTTCATGCATCTAGTATGCACCAGTGCCACACCATCCACAATATACCAAAATCCCAATTTCTTAGGATTAAACGCATTAGTTCTTCCGCAAGGGATTTTGATGAAGCCAAAGTGGATCTCCAAAACAGATTTTTGAACAGAGGATATAACTGATTTGATATTATGTCAGCCGGCATATGGTCAGATAAACAGGATAGGGACACATTACTGGAATACAAGACTTGCCAATCGTCAAAACAAGAATCCCCATTGAGAGTTGTTGCTACTTATGGCAGAAACCATAATGTTATTAGAAGTACCCTTGATGCAAATTGGAATATATTATTAGCCAATGATCATCTGAGAGATATTTTGGGCCCCAAATGTCAGTTTTCCTACAGACAGGGAAAAACCCTAGGAGCACTATACTCACATTACAAACATAAAGAAAGTGTGGGAGCCATCTACAAACAAATGACTATCTCTGGGTCCAACTGCTTGGCACCTTTCCATGTGGACATTGTACATCTTGTAAGCAAGTAAGTAAACTTAAACAATTTACAAGTACTAATACGAGTTGAGTCTATGACCTCAGAGTCTTTGGTAACTGCAGCAGCAGTTGGGTTATATATCTGGCAACATGTCAATGCTCAGCATTTTATGTTGGGCAAACATCACGCTCATTATGGGTTAGAATGGGGGAACACAAAAGTGATATACGCAATAAGAAAGAGACTAATGCTCTGTATCAACATACTGCTACACATCATAATGCAAAATTCATGTTTATGATTATAGACAAAATCACTGGAGATAGGAATAACCAACAGGGGTGGCATAGTATTTTGAACCATAAGGAGAAATATTGGATTATTCACCTTGGGGCTCTCTTTCCCCCTGGCCTTAATGACCATCTATAATTTTGAAAGAATGCAAATACCATGATTAGCCTGTGGAATTGAATTAGTCTGATTTAAGAATCAGATATTTATAACTTATACTATATATTTTATTATTGTACAGGCTATGTGGTTAGGTAATATATGAATTATTTTTTAATATGGAATATATCATTGATAGTTGTGATGTTTATTATGACATGGTACCATAATTTGTGAATAGTGGGATTTGTGTGCTTAGTCAATGAAATAGCTTATACTAGATAACTGTTGTATACTACTTTATTAGAGTTGGAATCATACGAAAAAGATCTGTGATATTTGTAAACCATATTTATTCTTCATTTGGATTGACTCTTAGCTATACATGCATGTTTTTGTATTAACTATTAGTTAATAAGCATATAATGTACTCTTGATTATTACTAACCATATCAGTATATTCTTTTGGACATATTATTGATCAATGTAGTTCTGATTTTGGGGAATAATGTGTACAAACTGCATAATATACTCATACTCATGGTACTTAGGACCTCATGATTTGTTAGACATCTCCACCTAAACATAATATTCACAGGTTCTTTACTTATTTGTTATTTATTATTTTTATGTATCTTAATATATATACATATGTACTTATATTTGTTATATGTTTCATGTATATAGGACATTATAGGTCTTTCTTTATTACAACAAAAACTTTGTTGTACATATGTTTTCAGTAATAATGAAAACACTAGCCTTAGGTTTGGATTGTACTACTTTCCAATTGGTTGCTGGTATGTATAAATATTCATGAAGTGCAGTAAGGATGTAATTTGCTTTTTCACTGAGGAAGGCTGCTTAGCCAAAACCGGTTTGAATTGGATTAAATCTTTCTAGTGGCATTACATGCCTTAAGTCTTACTATTATATATTAAAATATTTATAGCTGCACATGCTGGCCTCTTGTGTTTTCTTTCGTTTTGGTTTGGCCGGGTATACCGTACTTGCAAGGCGTGGGGTTTGCACATAATAACTTAAAACAGCATTTGTATTATTTTTACAGATATAAGTTTTGTCAAGTAAATATCAACAGGTTAACAAGCTTTCAGGGGAACTGTTTATACTTAGCTATACACAGAAACATTCTCTTAGTTTGGGTTAGCCTAGTGAGTGACATGAACATAGCCAGTCACTTAAATAGTGGGTTTTCAGGAGTTTTTTGAAATGAATAAAATATGTGGTAAAAGTTATTTGGCTTGGTAGTGTGTTCCAGGTTTTAGCAATGATGCTGGCAAAAAGGGATTTACCTGCATAATTTCTATGTTGGATGACAATTATGAGGTTCTGGTTGCTAGATCTGAAGGCTCTAGAGGGAATGTGGGGCTGAATTAGATGCTGAAGTGCTGGGGTTTTCTCAGGAAAGTAGTACAGTTTGTGTGCTATAGAGAGATGATTGAGTAGAAGTATATGAGGCAACTCAAGCCAGTTAAGCTGCTTAAGGGATAGGCAGTGGTGAGACCTATATGAGGCTTCAGTAGCAAATTTAGCAATCTTGTAGCAAGATTCCATTTTATTTAGATGGGTTTGGTGGAGATTAGTCAAGATGGGAGAGGCATAGAGGAGGGTGGATAGAAAATGAGTCCTTGCAATGGTTGCTTTGGTGTGTTTAGTCATAAACTGTTTGTTCCTGTGTAGGAGTCCACGTTTTTTATTAACTTTCTTGATGGTTTGTGCTATGTGGATGTTGAACCTCAGGTTATTGTCTTATTTCTACATCTAGCAGTTTAGTGTGTGTGGTTGAACTAATTTGAATGTTTTCTTTAGAGTAGATGGTGAAATAACTATTTAGGGGAGGAGATCTGCCTGAGCTGAAAAGAATTAGTTTGTTTTTTGTGGGATTAAGAAGAAGTTTGATGTTAGTGAACCAAGTTTCGGCTAGGGTGAAGTTATTTTGGGTTAGGGTTTGTACTTCACTTAGGGTGGGGGCAGCACATATAAGGGTGGTGCCATCTGCGTATTGTACTACTGAGGCAGTGGGTGAGGATGAAGAGATCTTGTTAGTAAATAAAGAGAACAGCAAAGGGCCAAGGATGGATGCATGAGGGACTCCTATAGTAACTGGTAACAGGGGGAACAGTTGTCCCTGCCATAGGACTGCTTGCTGACGGCCAGATAAGTAGCTGTTGAACCATGATATAGAGAGGGGACTTATGTTTAGGGTAGATAGAGTTTCAAGAAGCAGACTGTGATTTACCATGTCAAAGGCTTTTGATACGTCTAAAAATATGGACGAAACAAATAGATCCTTGTTTCTATGGTGGTTAACTATATTGGCGAATGATAGTAATGCTGTGGTGGTGCTATGGGAAGGTCTAAAGCCATGCTGGGATATGGAGAGTAGGTTGTTATTTTGGATGTACTGCATTAGTTGATATGAACAACTCTTTGTAATATTTTGGATAAAGGTGATAGGATCGCTATTGGGTGATAGTTGGTGAGCTCTAAGGAGTTACCTCCTTTGTGCAGTGGAATAATATCTGATGTTTTCCATGAGGTAAGAACTTTGCATTCTAATAGAGATCTATTTATGAGAATAGAGACAGGATAGGTTATAGCTTCAGCTGATATCTGAAGGAAGTTTGCTGGTAGCATATCAGCTGCTAGAGTGGTTGGTTTAAGATTCCTAAGGAGTTTAGAAATTGTCTTGGTGGACATGGAGTGAAGGTGAAAACTGGCTTTATTGTTCTGTATATTGGGATGGGTTGGTGTAGTTATTGGTGTGGGGCTGCTAATGCTATTTTGTGCATTGGCAAGGGTCTGGACTGTTTCAATAAAGAATTTGTTAAATTGTGTGGGAATGTTTTCATGGTTATTTGCTAGCACAGGGGTTGGAGCAGTGGACTTTCCTGGGTGTAGTATACCCTTTATTGTGGCCCAGAATTTTTGGGAATTGTGAACATATTTTTCTTGCATATTTTATAGTAGCTAGATTTGTCTAGTTTGATTTGTTTTTTGTCTTTGTTATTGAGTTCTAGATAGTTTTGATTCAAAGTAGTGGTTTGTTTTTTATTATATTGAATCCATGCCTTGTCCCTTTCTTTCATTATAGTTTTAGTAGCCTTTCTTAGCGATCGGGCATAGTTAGTTTTTATTCTAATGTTTCTGGGGGGTGCATGATGATTTAAGATTTTTATGAAGGTTGTGTTAAAGTATTCGATGGCTTTGTCTAGAGATAGTTGTTTTAGGGGAATCCAGTTGCAGCTTTTTAGTGCATTGATGAATTCAGTAGCTACTTCCACGGTGGTGCAGCGGTAGCATTGTTGCCTCACAGCAAGAGGTTCTCCTGTTCGATTCTCAGCTGTAGTGCAGGGAATGCCTTCTATGTGGAGTCTGCATGTCCTCCCCATGGTTGGGTGGGCATTCAAAAGATATGTGTAAATGGGAGTGCTTTTGTTGAAGGTTGAACATCGAGCTGGCACCTCGGCATTCATGAAAACCTACTGCCAATCATTAGCGGACCAGAGTTCCACTGTGGCGACCCCTAACTGGGAAAAAGCCGAAAGACAACAACAACAACATGAATTCAGTAGCTATAAAGCTCTTTTTGTTTCAAACTACTCTAAGGATAGGTTGTCTGATGATTTGGGATCTGTTCCTAATTAGGTAGATTGGATGATGGTCGCTTAGGGTATCTGGAAGACAGCCAGATTGCTGTGCAAGAGTGGGGGTCAGATACCAGGCTCCAGTCTAAGATGGACTGGCGTTTGGATGTTTTGTCAATTCTAGTGGGGGTGGTTATAGTTTGGGTAAACCTGTGGAGGTAAATAAAGGCAGAGGGATTATGACTGGAGCAGTTAAGCCAGTCAATATTGAAGTCCCCTAATAGTATGGTTTCATGTGGTAGGGAGCTGGAGATCCAATTAAGTAAACTTTCCATTACAGTGATGTTATTGCCTGGTGGGATATAGCCCCCTGCAATCATTATGTGTTTGTTGGAATTTATTTTTAATTTGGCAAGGATTAGTTCTACATCTTTGACTTCTTACGTATTGTAATCTAGTTGTTCTATGGTGAGATGATTTTGGAATAATATTGCAACACCTCTGTCCTTTTTCTCTAATCTGTCTCTTTGGATAATATTATAACCAGGGGCAGTAATCTCATTATTATGGTGTTGTGGTTTGAGCCATGTTTCAGTTAACACAGCAATATCTGGTTTGTATAGAGCTAGTAGGGCATGAAGGTCCTGAATTTTGTTAAGTATACTTCTTGCATTAATGTTTAAGAAGAGGAGAGCTGAGTTAGGTCTGTGGTATAGGAGATGTAGCTGACTTGAGTTTGAGTTGGCTGATGTTTTGGGTCCTGTATTGGGGTGTATGTCTCCACTACAAGTGAGTTTATGGAGTAGGTGTAGATAGAGTTTGATTCATTTGTGAATTATTTTAGTTTGTATTTGAGAAGAGTGGGGATTAGTTTTGATTGTCAGTTTATTGCATGAGTAAGAGAAGATTTGGGAGGAGGTAGGGTCGCA
This sequence comes from Protopterus annectens, assembly GCF_019279795.1. Classification (NCBI taxonomy): domain Eukaryota; kingdom Metazoa; phylum Chordata; order Ceratodontiformes; family Protopteridae; genus Protopterus; species Protopterus annectens. The sequence goes on from NC_056728.1 coordinate 470,695,196, forward strand.
TGGCGATATAGGGAAGTTTTTTAGTTTGATGGGATTGGCTATGGATTCTGTTTGCCATGGGGATGTGGTGTGGTTATGAAGTTGAGTGTGATAGGAGGACAGGATGGAAAGCAGGAATAGGTGAAGATTATTAATGGATAGAATGCTGGGTTTTAGTAGCTGGGTTAGATATGTGTAACTCATGTTATTTAGGGTCACAAAGAATGGGGTGCATGCAAGGGTAATATCTAAAACTGTATGAGATTGGTGTTGTATTAAAGTTACACTATAAGAGGTGTGGTTCAGTTTGTTGTTGATGTGGGAAGAGATTTGAAGGGATAGGTATTTGAGAGTGTCAGTTATCTTTTATGTGTTAGGGAGCAGCTGTATGGCCAGGAAGTATTGGTCAGGCAAAAAGTTATGAGTTCCTCAACATAGTTCGACAACCGCAAAGCCAGAATAAAAATAAATTAATGTCCATGGAAATGTTTAAGGAACAAGAATGATAAAAGTCCCCAAATGTCGATATAGCAACATTTATGCCAGAATCTTATAGACTAGAACACAGAAGCATAACTAATTGTCCAAACGTCAACCATCAAAAACAACACATTTGAGTTCAAGCGGCATCAAAACCAGTCTTTGTATACAAAAAAAAAAAAAAAATCAAAGGATGTATACAAAATTTAAAGATGCAAAAGCACTGTTCAATGACAAACAAATGTCACCTAATACATAGGTCAAATGATGCATACATAACAAATAAATTGGTGCTCTATAAGAAAATTGTATTATAATGGTAAAAATATTGGTCTGTACTCACTTAATTGACCAGAACAAAAAATCGTATATAAAATCTAACTACCTATTTCAGAAATAAAAATCCAGTATAATAAATAGGTTTTTGGGCCCAGTGATGATATTGTAACATAAAGCAACCAAATTCACTGCTGAGTCAGCGACCTAATGGTTCATAGCATAAGTACTACAAATATAGCCTTCAGCTATTAAAAACATTCTTCCTCACAGGACAAGCACACATATAGAAGAGCTAAGATGCTTATAACACATGTTGATGCAGATAAGGCATTTGATAGGGTACATTGGTTCTATTTATTTAAGGTACTGGAAGCCATTGACGTCTCCAATGAGTTGATAGTGCTAATTAAGGTGCTATATACAGATATGAAGAAAAGGATTCAAATTAGCTCCCTCCTTTCCCTCATACACAGGTACTCATCAAGGATGCCTCCACCCACATTATTTGCCTTATACATAGAATCCTTAGTGGTTAGATTTGTGTGAATTGTTGCACACCAAGTACTTAATAGCAGATGTGGGTTTAACTTTGTCACTTACTTGCAAATGATTTATTGATATATTTGTAAAATACTGAAGTTCAATTTGAAAGGGTGTTTGAGAGTTGCAGCTTTTTTGTTCTATTTCAGTTATAAGATGTACTCATTGAAGATTGATGCTAATAAAATTCATTACACCACCTTCATTAGAGATGAAATAGAAGTTTCAGTTCTTGCAAGCCCCTGAATGGATGATATAGCTAGGTGTGAAGATAACTCCTTTATTGGAGGAATCAGCTACCCTAACATGTAAAACTGTTATTCTAAAACTTAAAAATAATTTTCATGCTTCCAGGTCCCGTAATTTATACTTTCAACAACAGGTCATGCCTATACAGAGGCACATCCAACACTTACAATACCCCTCACAGGGACTCCCACGCAGTCTAGAGAGGAATTGTCCATCATGATAACAAGAATGATTTTAACATATCTATGGCTGGGATGAAGCTGAGAAATGCCTGGGAACTGCTCCCCTTACTAAGGGAATCTGGGGAATTATATTTTCAAGGTTTCGACGTGTATGTGAAGTCAGCTTAGTTTAAATTATTTAATATACCTTTGGACACTAATTGTCAGACAGTTTGTAAGCAAATGTCATTAAGGCAATTAGGTGATTTAAACTCTTTTTTTGTATTCAGTTATGAAGTCAGTTATCAAGAAGGACTCCCTTACAATCAATAGATATCAATGTAATCCTTTCCAAATTTCAACAAGTAGTAATATTGGGAACTTGAGATTAGAGGAACTAAGGACTGGATCAACCAGACTTGCTCTTTGTGGATGCAAATGGTTTGGTTCCTTAACAGATGTGAGGACCTGCCTTTATTAAGAAATTATCCAAGTTTACACGATGGTGAGCAACTGCTCCAGTGCTGTACCCAGGCACTTTAGTTCAGCTTAAGAGATAATATAGTTATTCAGGAACAAGATAGATACTTGTTGGGATAGCTACTAAACTTTTTAAACCAAACAAAATTGGGCAGCACCCTAACACAAATTGGTCACTTCTTACATTATGTATTTATTATTTATTTATTGTATTTGTTTACTGGGAAAGTCCACTGGGCCAAAACAGCCCATTTTCAGTGGAGGCCTAGAGAGAAATGCTCCACAAGACAGTTGGTATAATAGTACATAAACTTCAATCAGTTAGAAGATACAAACAGTAAAATACAAAAACAGAATAAGAAGCATGCAAACATATGAAATGTACAGATGAATGCAGTTTAGGGGTACATACTAACTAAGTAATCATATTATACAGTTAGAGATAATATGATGATATTGGTCATACTGGACATAGACAAGCCAAAGTTGTAATTTGGCAAGGGTCACAATATTAGAATTGTGAACGATTCTCCTGGGTACCAGAACCCAGTGTGCCAATAAGTTTAGAGTGGTGTCAGAAAAGGAAAGGGAAATTTCTACTCCTATCTCACCTATTGGTTGGACAATTTTGATAAAGGCCCTGAGATGTGCCACTGTTTCTGGAAGATTCAGATTATTTGGATGGAAATGTATGTTCAGATATGTTTACACACCAGAGAAGTTAGTTATGTGGCTTCCCAATGTCATAATTGTTTGCTAGAGTTGCATCACACAATGCCTTGGACCATAGTTCCATATTTTTTGGGACTGTCTGGAAACTTTGAAGTTTACTCTTCAGGGCTATATGTTATAAACTATGGCCATGCAGAGTAATATTAACTGTCACCTATTTCTTATGGGAGTTTTCCCACCCTTGATTTGCCTCCTAGGGAGCGAAATTAATAAATGTTGCTCCATATAGTTGGAAAGAAAGCCATAAAAAGATTTTGGGAAAAAAGGCCCTCCAAAACATCTGGTCATCTACACAGGACATTAAGTAATTAGAACAAAGCTTAAAACAGGAGTTTCTCCGATAATTTATCATTAAAATGGGAGCCCATTGGTAAATAGGACTGAAACTTATTAACATGGTTTGTCAGTTTACATCTCAAGTCTCTGTCTTTTTTTCAATATACCTTTTGCAAGGAAGCTTAATTTTAAATATAGTCTTAATGGAAATAGTAGCCAGTTACTGGAAAGCTTAGTGGATTTATACCTTTGTTTATTTTTAACCGCTCAATGATAAAAAAAAAATATATATATATATATTTACTATGTGTGTACAATGTTAGTAAAATGTATGTCTTGATCTCTTCCTGGTTGATGGGAGACTTTTTTACATTAATTTTGTAAATTTGATGGTTATTGTTAATAAAATTATTTGGAAAATGTAAATATTTGAATATAAAAAGCTGTATTATTTCAGCTATTTCTGTACATTTCTGCAAGCACTTTTTACCAGTTTTGTAACAGATTTGCAAAAAATATATATAAGAGTTACTGCAAAACAGGCATTAACAATGTTCATGAGTTTTCTCAAAAAAGACAAAACATTCAAGGTTTGAACACTTAATAGAAATTGTCAAATGTTGCTAAAGAAATAAGTACTGAAGCTATTATTTTCCTGATAAATGCCTTTTGGTCTACAGTCTACAGAAAGGATGAAAAGCTTGCTGATCTTCTATTTAATTTTCATTCATTTATTAAGATGTCAGTGCACTGATCCAAATGGACATTTTTCTACTCAGCATGGCAGCATTCTGTGGAAGAGTGACTTGCACATATTCACACAGTAAGTAAATAGAGGCTAAGAGAATCGAACCCTGGACCACAAGAGTCAGCTTGTTAATGGCTCATAATCGTAATCTTCTGGGCTGACTACCAGGTATCTACAGACACATAAGGCAGTATTCAAGAAACCACTCAACTAGGTAATTTGTCTCCCTTATGGAGGTCTTATTAACTGTAAATATATTTGCATACTTAGATATTATTCTTTAGAAGTACCATGCTGCAATGAACAATTGTGTTAGCTGAACATACTGCTTCATAACTACTTTGTGGGGTTTGTCGTGTGTGCACACTAGCTGGTTGTTACTAACATGATGTATCCATTTTGGTTAGCATGTATTCTGTATGTCGCTTTACTTGTTTTTGAATTACAAGCAGTGAAAGCAGTGTTACCTTCCTGGAGGGAGTAAGACATGCTTATTCATTGGGTACATACTGTTTATCTGAGTACCTGAGTAATTGTAAAAAGGTTATTGAAACAAATAGCTTGCATTGCTCTCTACATGAAAATATACGCTTGGTTAGTGCACACTATCTGCCTTTGCCAAAACTCCAACAATAATGATAATGAAGGCATGTAGCAGAAATAAGACATAACTTTTTGGGGTATAGTTACTGAAAAAAGGAAAGGTGAGGATTAAGAAAACAACTATATAAAAAAAGTCACTGTAAGTACTAACCTTACAGAACTACAAATGAAAATGTGGTATCAAAATGATTACCATTATCGCCACATAAAAAATTACAAAAGATAAATGTATTTAACTAAATACATTAAACTGTTTATATTTTATATGAAATACATTATGTTGCATCAGAAATAACTAACTGAAAGTCTTGTTAACTGTTGATGCAAACTATTTCATGAGTTTCCCAATGGCAGTCTGCAGGCAGAAAGCAATGTGATTTCATGTACAATATGTCTCAGCAGAGGTAACTGTGTTTGTAGTTTTTTCCCACATTTTCAAAGGCGTTAGTCTGTGACCACAGTCTGTTAGGACAGGAAGCAGTGACCTCAGTAGTGTGATTCTGACACATGTGAAATAAGTTATTTTCTGATAGTTACTACAAATAACTTTCATCTCCACTCAAAAGACAAACGGCCTGCCTTTTCATGTTCAGAAAGTAAAACTCCTGTTTTGTGTTATCACTGCTGTCTCTTACCAGTGCACTGCATCCAATAGCAGCTTGTTAACAGTGGAGACAAAACAGTACAAAAGTTATATCAGCACTTCTTGGAACAGTTAATATTTAAAGTGTTGTCCAGAACTTCACAGGGATAAATAATAACACAATAAGAAATTGTAACAGAGCACCATGGTTTGTGAGAAAACTCAGCTTCCATCTCAGAGGAATCATATTCTGTCATGATGTGCAGAAACTGTGCAGATCAAAAGGGTTATGCTGCATTTTTAGTTACTGGGCCTAGATGAACACCAAAATTGTTTTGTAAAGCTGTCATGTGGTCAGAATATCCAGTTAGCTAAACATATGTGCACAATGGACTGAGTTCAGTATGTGTGGAAAAATAACTGCCATTTGCGCATTATGTGTACAACATCCTCTTTATGAGATAGCTGTATGTTTTGAGAGAGAAGTGAATGATGAAATTGGAAACACTTAGATTATAACTTGTGCAAAGGTGACAACTTAATGAGGGCTTTTTTCATTGGTTTGTTCCCAAGGACATAAATAAGGTCTTTCTTGAGAATAAAAAGATACTAATGACTAAATGTTTTAAATTATTATATCACACAAAATGTACTCCTTTATTAATCTATTAAGTAGTTTTTCTATTATTAACAGATCCTCATAATGAGTCCATTAAAGTACATTTAATAGGTCATTTAGTTACACAGACCAGCACAAAAGGTTTTGCTTCATACATTCACAATTGATGAAAAAATTACATATGTAACTACCTACATGTAATCACATGTAAAAGATTCACCAATGTGCAACCACTTCTTACATCTGCTCCTCACCTCAAAGGTTTGCAGTGCTATCACAGATACGTGATACTGTGGTCATCATTAAGTGAGATCTCTGTCACTATGTTTGCCTTCAGGAGCATGCCTAGCAAGAAGCTAATTGAGCCACACTTTCTTGTATGCCCAGTCCCAACATACTGGTGTTACTCAGAAAACAGGGGTTCTGATAGGGGCAGAGCCAAGATGGCCAACTGATAGCAGCAGTTTTTCAGAGCTCCATGAAACTAGTATAAAAACAGGAAATAACTTATTTTATTTTAGCAAATATACATAGAACTGATAGATGAAAGTATAAACTATATTATTAGTAACTTTGGTGAACTTAGGAAAGATTTTCCTGTCAAATTATAAAGGAGAATATATAATTTGTGGAGATGAGCACTTCGAAGACTTCTCATTCTGACATGGCTTTAAAAAAAGAAATGCAGTTTGTGACATCTGCTCTACAAGAACTCTCACTAAAAATGGATGATTTTAAGGAGAATTTACAAAACCTCAAGGAAAATTGTCAGAAACAAACAGATTTTCTCAATGAACTTTTACAGCAGCATCAATCCAGAATAACACACAGAAGCATCCCTGAGTGATCTTGATGGAACATTGAAGGAAGACGAAAGCCAGAAAGATTTTTTCATCAAACAAAACATTTGGCTTCTCAATAAAGTGGATGACCTGGAAAACAGGGAGAGGAGGTCAAATATAAGGATTTTTGGCATCCCAGAGAGAGCTGAAGGAGAAGATATCATTTCTTTCCTGAATACCTGGATTCCAGAGATTTTAGATTTAAAGGAGGGTCTGTCCTTTGGTATTGAAAGGGCTCATAGAGCTTTAGGAAAGCCAATGTCAACATCCTCCTCTACTCCCCCCAGATCATTAGTCATAAACTTTCTATCTTATTTGGACAAGGAGTTGGTCCTAAAATCTGCCTGGAGGAAAAGTCCATTAAAATGTAATCAAAACCCAATTAGGTTTGATAATGACTATTCTACCAGGGTTTTGGAACAGATGAAAAATGCTTGACTGTTAATAAAACTGTTAAAGCAGAATAACATCAAAACTCAGCTTGTCTTTCCTGCCAGAATAAAAATTCTATATCAGAATGAAATGAGATAATTTAATCCCCTAGAGGAAGCCACTGCCCTTATTAAAAACAGTAACATTATTTCCTTACCTGAAGATATGTAATGGGCATCTGCATCTCTGAAGAGAGTTACTGATAAATCTTCTTGGACTGATGTTAAAAATAAAAAATAAAAAACTGAGTCAAAGATTGCTGTTCCCACTAAATCTCTCAAAGCATCTACTGCCACTAGACTTTAATTTGTTTTATACTTGCTAAATCTTCAAGTAAGGTATGTCATGACAATATTTTCCTTATTGCTTTTCTTTCTCTTTTTGCTTTTTCATTTCTATACATTTTTGTTCATACACAAATTAAATAACTGTTTATGCTTTTAGTATACTAGTATCATAATACTGGCTTATTGAGTGATATAATTGTACAGTAAGCTATCTTTGCTTTTATGACCTTAAGATGACATGTTTTATTTCAAATAATATATAGCCCTTTGCCCTGCTAAATGTTCTTCTGAGTTATTACACAGGCATAGTCACTGCTTATTAATTTATCAAAACTGTTTTGGATACATGGGATAACAGGGCGTATCTATGATTTAGTATATATTAACTAGTTTTTTAATATTTATAACTTCTGATTGTTTCAGAATATATAGTAGTACCTGTGTGAACAAAAAGTTGTTTACCGGCTTTTGACATAAATTGATTCTCTCTGACAGTTATATGCTTGTATAACTAAGAAAGTGTGAGGCTGCACCAGACTTGTAACAGTTATATGCTTGTATGTTTTATGGCACAAGGTTTTTAAATGGTTACACGTTATGTTTCCTGTAGAGTTTAATGTTAAAGTGCTGTTTTCTCTCTCGTTGACATTGAATGTTATTTTACTGTTTGGAAGTATCTGACAGTTAAACGTTGCATTTGTTACTGTAAACAAGCAGACTTTGTGATACAGTTAAAGTGAGGTCAGGAAACTGTACTGTGTAGTGTGCCGGGTGAGAAAATGTCAGTGAAATTTAAGAAGTGAAGCTTTCTTACTTAGCTCGTGACATCATGCATTCTATGCATGCAGATCAGATTACATCTAATGTGTATATGCAAGCCTAATTGTGAATGTCAAGTCTCTGATTGGTTAATATAGCATAGTAGGCTACTTTTACAAGAATTATGAGCCACACTGTCTGCAAACATATTCATGGTTTCCTTTTATAACAGTGACTATATTTTGTGATCAAATATATACAGAAATGTTATTTTTTCTTGTAAACAGTTAATTATAGCCACTATTTCTAGTGAATATACTGGAGTTTTTTATAAATAGATCTTTATAAATAACTTTCCTATGCAGTTAGCAAGTGTTTAGTATAGGCTTATACATTTACAGGAAATGCTTATGACTAATAGTAATAACTAAGAATACTCAAACACCATACTAAATCCTAACAAATATATGTATGAATAATTTTGATTGAAATATAATTACTTTGCATTTAATATGTTGATTTCCTTATTGTATCCTAGATGTTATTTATATTTCAGATGTCATGTTTTCAGTTATTATAAAGTCATGTTTTTAGTATATTAGCACTTTATGACAGGGAAAGAGCTCAGTAATATCTATGACTTGTGATAACACAACAAATAGGTTATGAGTTTCAGTATTACCCTATTACTGTGGTAGATATTTACAGCTATCTCTCTTAATTTTGTCTTTGAGTCATTCACTTTTAAGACCTGTTATCCATAGTAAATTTTATATAAATAATGTTTTTTTTTTTTTACTAATTTTTATCATTTTAACTGATGCCAGTTAATTATTATTGATTTTAGTCAGTTATTTAAATATCTGCTATTCCAAAAGTTTAGGAGTTAATTAAGGACAAATGTGTCTTATGGAATATTTCTAAAAATCTATGTTAACATCTTTTGGGAATGACACACACTCACTATGTGCTAACACCCAATTCTTATGAAGTTTTTATTTAGTGGGAGTTTGTCATGATAAGATTTATTCAGAAGGCAAGTAAATACAAATGCTAAATGATTCTTTGATTTGTTCTGCCATTTTGAAGTTTTTATTAGAACTAATACAGATAGCATGCTTAGGTATTTTGGGTAATCATTGGGTAATCATTTAGATTGTTAATAAAGCTAATGTTTCCTTAGTCTATTAAGCACTAAATTCAGTTTATATATATATATATATATATATATATATATATATATATATATATATATATATCCTAATATGTCTCTTGCTTCCTTAGTGAATAATTACTGTATAATGTTTAATGTTTCTAATAATAGTGTATGTAACTCATCTCTAAAACCTAACTGGAATCAATATCTGATTAGTTGTTTATCACAACTATTTTTATCTTAATTTATAATATATTCTCCATTTTTTACTTTGTTTTCATGGGCTTGAACCAACAAAGGTTGATTATAGGTGATGGAACATCTGCTGGGATGGAAATGGTGCTCTTGTGGGCATCAGTCAGCCACAGTATCTACTGATAGCCAACATGCCTGTGCCTGATAATGCTCCCATAGTGGCAGCACTTCCACTTGTCTGTCGGTGAGTGTGCCGTCCACACCCAGAGGTGGCAGGCCATGGGGTTGTGGTTCTGGGCATTCCTGTGCAGGCAGTATAGGTTCATAGGTTTATAGATAGGTACTAGGCTATCTGCCCGAGGGCATTTATAAGCCTAGCCAGTGTGTGTCAGCTTTCGCCACCCCATTGATTAATTAACTGAGCCTCTGTCAAGCAGAGCCAATGAAGTGATCCCAGGGGTGTATTTTCTGTTACCCATCCACTCATCAAGGCTTCTCTTGAAGAGTGTTAGTGAGGGGTTCTGCCTAATGTAGTTAGGAATTTTGTTCCAAAGCATGGGGAGTCTCTGTGACAGGACTCTATCCCTCCAGCATGTTCTATTTATTGTTGTGGTGAGGTTTAGCTTACTAGAGCGCGTGGTTCACAGTGACTTGGATTTCTTTAGGTGGAGCATGTCCATCAATTCTGAGTTGGACATGGCTTTGTAAGTCAGGCAGAGATCACCTCTGAGTAAGCGATATGTCACTGAGTACAGCCAGAGTTTTTTCAGTGGGGCTGCATAGGACATACGTTTGGGGCCGGTAATCCTCTTGGTGAGGTGCTTTTGTTGGCTTTCCAGCTGTTGGAAGTGTCTTGTGAGGTACATCCCAAATGGGGCATTGTACTCTATGATGGGTCTGATGAGTGATGAGTAGAGGGGCACTATAATCTCTTTATTTCTAGATGCAAACCCCTTAGTAATTAGGTGGGCCACATAGAAGGATTTCCTAACTACTTTGGCAATATGATTGTCAAAGAGAAATTACTATCTACTTGTGTCCCCAGATCTCTTATTGCCTCTTCTGTATTAAGGGGGCTGCTGCCTATGTGGTAATTCGTGGGTGTTTTGTTTTTCCCAACTGGGATGACTATGCATTTTCTGGCATTTAGCTTGAGGCCATGACTTTGACACCAGGTGTCTGTCTCAGTAAGGCCTTTTTGAAGGATGCCCATGTCAGCCGGAGAGTCAATTATGGCTCCCAGTTTGCAGTCATCAGCGAACTTGGTTAGCCATAGTCCTCCTGTGTTTTCCTGTACTTCTGAGAAATATATGCCAAACAGTAAGGGTCCCAGAACCAAGTTTTGTAGGACACCACTTGTGACTGGTTTAGAGTTGGACCTGGAGCCCACTATTCTTACCGTGTGAGTTCTGTCTGTAAGCCAGTTGGCAACCCATCTTGTGACATAGGGGTTTATGTTCAGACTAGTGAGTTTTTCTATAATACCCGAGTGAGGAAGCATGTCGAACGCCTTGGCGAGATCAAGGTAGGCTGTGTGAACCACCTTTCCCTCATCTATGGCCTTGGTGACTGTCTCGAAGAAGTCAACCAGGTTTAGTAGGCATGATCTGCCCTTAACAAAGCCAAACTGGGTCGGGTCAAGTGTTTGGAGGTTCACAATGTCTTTGTTAATGAGTTCCATGATGATGCACTCCATAGCCTTGCAGACCAGGCTAGTCAGGCTTATGGGACGATAGTTACCAGGGTCAGTTGTGGCCCCTCCTTTGTGGAGCAGAATAACCATTGCTGTGTGCCATTTTATGGGCACATAGCCTGTGGGGAGGCTGATATTGAACAGCGTGTTTAGGTAGGGGGTTAGTTAGCTCTGTAGTCCATGCAAGACGCAGCCTGGGACACCATCTGGCCCCATTGATGCTGTGTTTTTGACTTTTGAAAGGGCTGTTTTCACCTGTGCTACTGTGATTTCCGGGACACTACACTTTTCCGGTATTGTTGTGGGCCATTTTGAAGGTGATAGGGTGGTGAAGTTTGCACCGAATCTATCTGCCAGGATGTTGGCAATCAGTAGGTTCAGTATACTTTGTGCTATTTTGCACTAGCTCAGAGCATATCAGCGAGTTGCCACTTAGATTCTTGACATAGCTAAAAAGGCTTTGTGGTTATCTTTTGAATCCTTGGCTATTTTTCTTTCAAATTTAGCCTTGGATGATTTTATGAGGGACCTTCGTTTCTTACTGATACTGATCAGGGATGTCTCTCCTTCTTGGGATTAGCTTTCCTTCTGAACTAGTTTCCTCCTTTTGTTGTATAATCTGTTTATGGCAGGGGTCCACCAGACTGGTTTCCTTCTCTTAGGGGAGTGTGTATTGGTCTTGCTAGGGATGGCATGATCCATGCATCCTTGTAGGTGCTCAAAGAGTGCAATTGTAAAGGATTCTGCATCTTGGGCAGTGTTATCCTTTAGTGTGGGGGCTGTGAAACTTACTACCTCTGCCTTAAGTAAGGTGAAGTTTGCTTTAGAAATATTTTTCACTGTGGTTTCCTTGGTTGGGGGTGGTGGTGTGGACATCCAGGGTGATTAGTTTATGGTCTGATCTAACCAGGTTGGGATAGGTAGTCTAGCAGATTTAGTTTTGTTTGCTAGACTAGGAATGTATCTCATTCCATGTATAGTGTGTATTAAAGTTTATATCAGACTGAAATATGCACATTTTTTGTTATATAACTGTTTTTCTAGTTTTGAAATGCCTGACACAATTGATTTACTTTTATCTTTCATGGAGAAAGTTATTTGGATTGAGATAAATAGAAATACAACAATTGAAATTGTATTGTCTATTCAGGAAGAGTATTATGTATACAGAATTCTATTAATAAAAGTTCCTTTATTATTTGTTATCTTTAAAGAATTCTAATATGGATTTAACTTTGATATCCTTAAATACTAATGGCTTAAACAACCCATATAAGAGAGCCAACCTACTAAGGTATCTTAAACTAAACAAGGCTCAAGTAGCTTTCTCCAAGAGACACACTTTAAAATAAATGACACATTTATGTGAGACCCTAAGGAATACACAATACTTGCTCAATCTTCTTATAAAAATAAGACCAGAGGAGTAACAATTCTATAGAAAAAGACTTTCTTAAATCCCCAAATTATTTACAAACATGTAGATAATGATGGACTCATGGCCCTAGTTATACTTAAGTTTAATAATAGAATTTGGACCCTGGTTAATTTATACTGGTTCCTGGGTATGGGAGTTGGACTAGCTAAGAAACACTTAGAATTTATTACAACTACTTCTGAAGGTAATATTATACTAGGAGGTGATTTCAATTGTATCACAGATGTTACAGGAACTACCAATAGGAAATCTCCTAGACTATTGTCCTCAGCCAAACAGTTAAAAAATGGACAGAAATGTTTAAATTAAAGGATACCTTTATGCTTTGGGACCAAATTCTTTACTATTCTCACACTAGGACTATAGACATGGTACCCAAACTAGAACAGTTAAAATTTATATCTCACAAGATCTTTATTCTAAAATCTTGATTTTTTTTCAATACAACCTTGTCCCTTTTCAGATCATAATTCCCTGTTGTTAACAATACACTTGGAAGTCAATCAATTAGTTATTACTTCAAGGATTCCTTTATATATCACAAAAATTAAAGACTTCAAATCTTGGATAACTTCTGAACTTCAGCTTTTCTTAGAGATTAATTATAAACCTGAAGCAAACACAATTATGGTTTGGAATTCTGTTAAGGCCTATCTATATGGTAAAACCATTAGCTGGTACAAAAATAAAATTAAAGAATGGGACTCAGAGTTACAGCAACTCCAAAATCAAATATTATCTATTAAATCTAATACAAAACTTAATTGCTACAGATAATAAGAAGAAAATAGAAGAAGCAAATAAAAGATACAATTAAATATTATCCCATAAAACTAATTTAGCTATGGAAAAACTGAAATTAAATTCTTATGCAACCTCTCCTAAGCATCTTCATAACTTATCCATGAAAGTTAAGATACAATCAAAAATTAATAACATTGATAGTATCTTTTATGAAGGAAAAAGGAAAAAGGTCTCGGACATAGGGGACATTCTGGAGGCTTTTAATTATCATTATGCCGAGCATCATAAAGATAAAATAAGTACAAATGAATGTGAGAAGTTCGAGAATATAGTTCCCAACATAACAAGAATTCCTGAGGAACTTAAGCTAGATCTACAAAAACCTATTTCGCAAAAGGAAATTATAGATGGAATTAAAGGAAGTAAGTCTAATAAAGCACCTGGAATAGATGGGTTAATTATCAAAATTTATAGATTGTTCCCTTCTTCTATAATCTATCTCTGACATAAAACCTTTCTTGAAGTTTAAACATTAGCAAATATTCCTCCTTCTTGGAGATATTCTCTAATTTCCCCTATATTAAAAGAGAATAAGGACCCTAATCATTGCAACTCATATAGACCAATTTCTTTGCTGAATAATTATTATAAACTATTTATGTCAATTATAGTCAATAGATTTGAAAACACCCATATCTAAATAATTAATGAAGACCAAACTGGTTTCATACATAACAGGCATACACAGGATAATATTAAAAGAGTATTAACTCTGATAGATTACCTCAATAGAGGAAACCATGAAGCATTGATAATAGGTCTAGATATTCAAAAGGCCTTTGACTCCTTAAATTGGGGTTATTTATTTAAAGTCTTACAGTTATTTGATCCCCCTTTTTTATAACAATGATAAATAAAAGCTATGAAAATAATCTAGCATATGTTAAATTAGGTACCTTTACTTCCAAAGCAATCCAAATCACTAGAGGTACTAGACAAGGATGCCCCATGTCCCCTATCCTATTTGCTCTGGCCATAGAAATACTTGCCATTTTAATACATAATAACCCAAAGATAAGAGGTATAAATATATATGACCAATATATTTCTAAAATAATGATGTTTGCTGATGATGTCTTACTTACCTTACCAAACTTTATGGAAGTGTTAGGTGAAGTGGATATAGTAACAACAAATTTCCAAAAAATCACAGGACTCTCCTTTAACAAATCTAAACCAAAATATTTATTATTAAATAAAAAATAACATACAGGTTCCAGTTAATCATATTACTGGAAACCAAGTTTCAACTCTAGACTATTTAGGAATAGTCCTAGGCAAGAATATAGAGGAAACCTTACAGCTTAACTATGCTAAAGCCTTAGACTTAATCAAGACATTAATAAGCAAATGGAATAATTTGTTTATAACATTTGATAATAGGTTACAACTGATAAAATGGTTTTGTTACCTAAAATATTATATATATCACAAGCCCTTATACTTCCACCAGGAAAGAAAATCCTTAAAGAAATCACTTCATCTCTGATGAAATTCCTGTGGTACCCCAAAAGAAGTAGAGTGGCATATTCTCATCATATCAGAAAGTGGGAAAAGGGGGGGGGTTAAAATTCCCAGAGATTGAAACTTATATAAAGGCATCTATAATTAAAATAGTGACGAATTGGATAAATCCTAGATACTCTTCCAATTGGAAACAGTTACACTTCATTATACTAATGAATGAAAATAATTTATCAAAGAATGCTTTGGTAACTACAAAGATAACAAGATATGACACTATTTAAGTTGAAATTTACAGTATAGTACAACAAAATTAACTAAACTTACACTAATAAACAATATTTTTGATGTGTTTAGAACATTCATTAACACAAATTTAGATATAAAACTGTGGCATAGATTTTAATACCATTTACTATTACAAGGGATTTCCCTGATAAAACACATAGAGAGATGTTTTGTTTATGGGAAAATAATTTGGTTGCAATGTATTGAAAACCAACAAGCTTTAAACACACAAAGTATATTGTCAACCTATGGCCTATCCCCTAATGACTGGTTGGTTCTTAGAGTGTCACAGCATACATTAAGGATCTATGTAGAATAATATATTACTCATCCTTGAAAACCATACCAAAAATTATAAACTGGATTTTTGGGATTCTATATAATAATATGAATATTAAGAATGAATTATCATATCTATATAACACTTTAATTGTCTATAAGACAGCTCCTAAAGATTCTTACTGGGTTTTATGTATCATTATCAATGGACGATAAAACAACCATTTTATTTTCAGTTAAACTAACTTCTTACTCACAATTCTGGAGGGTTTTTCACTGGAAATTTCTACACAGATCCTTTTTGACACCTAAGAAGCTCTCAAAAATGAACACTTCAAACAGCAAGTTATGTTGGAGATGTCATCTATCCACTAATGCTGACTGGTTTCATATTTTTTTATGACTGTACTAATATTAAATCAAAAAACACCCTCCTGCATGAACGTCTGGTGCACGGCTGAAAAAAACAATCCAAAGTGAAAAAAAGAGCCAGCACTCCACTCCATGACACAGGCGATAGTTATTTTATTTCAAACTTCAAGACAGCAAAGAAACATAACCGTACACCAACATGGTTGTATCGGTTTTGGCAAAGCCTTCATCAGCAACCAAACATAATGTAGAAAATGAAGACAAAACCTAACATGCTATCTTCCAACTTATACAAAATTCGAATGGAATGCATGGAACGCCCTCTAGTGCATCAATTAATAATGCACTGGTTCATTAACACATGAAATGTAGTAAAAATAAACACAAATGCCCAAAAATATATAAATTAATATATAAAAAAAAAAAAACAATATAACAACAAACATATAAAGCGGATGCTTCAAAAATGATCATTCAAACCAGGGGGAAAAAGAGCGCCTAGTTTGATGATCCACATTTTCTCTTTGTAGGTGAGCCTATCATGTAAAACATGAAATTGTATGTGTCTGTCCTTAATGTGATCAATGACCATAAAACAAAAATTGCCCATAGGGTATTTAGAAATATGTTTATATAAAGAACTGGACCCCTTTTTGTTTTTGATATCACTAAGATGCTCCCCTAGCCTGACTTTAAAAGGTCAGGAAGTTTGTCCAACATAAAAAGCTCGACAATTGCACTGGGCCAAATAAATCACCCAGGAAGTACTGCAATTGGCAAAACATAATACATCATAAACTTGTGGACAATTTTGTGAGGAAAAGGTCCGGCATTTTAACTCCCTAGGGCAGTAGGTACAATGACCACATGGGTAGCATCCAAATAAAGAGTCTGCAAATAGATTAGCTTGAGTGGTTGAACATGTATCCCTATGATAAATCCTCTTGTAGTGACTAAAAAGAGAACCCAAAGACCACCCTTTACGAAATGAATAGTAACACCGGTCCCCTATATATTTCTCTAAGACATTATCTGATTTTAACAAATGCCAGTGCTTATGGATAATGTTCATAAATCCAACCGTATTCCTCCCATAAGTTGTTACCAATCTAAGCAAGCCCGAATTAGCATGATCCCAATGTTGATAAGTTAATAAATCAATTATATCTTGCTGATTTGCAAAACGATTGGCCCTCGTGATGTCACACCCTAAATAGCCCCTACTTCTAAACCTCAAAATAAGGTCCCTCTTGTAATAGTCATATGTGGAAGAGCTGGAACAAATCCTTTTCACACAAAGGAATTGGGACTTGGGGATGTTCTTGATGACATGCTGGGGGTGAAAACTAGTGGCATGTAATAAGGTATTGAATTGAGGAAATTTTCTAAATATCTCACTCTCAAGAGTGTTGGTATCAGTTCTTTTTACCAAAACATCCAGAAACGTAATTTCAGATCTAGAAAAAGTCAACTTAAACTCAATCCCCATATATTGCCATTTAAATACTCTAGGAATTCCAAAAGGAATTCCTCATTAGCTCTCCACACCATCCAGCAGTCATCAAGATACCTCCTCCAAATATCCATCTCGTTGATGTAAATATTGTGACTGATGTCATAAATCACCTGATATTCCACATATGCCATAAATAAATCTGCATAAATGGGGGCAAAACAAGCCCCCATGGCAATGCCCTGAGTCTGCCAGAAACACCTGTCCTTAAAAAAGAACACATTATGAATCAGGACCTGTTCAGTCATACATACCAAGAGGGTATTAAAACCAGGCTTGTAAATATTAGCCTTATCCAACCAATATTGCAGGGCCAAAAGTCCTGCCCAGTGTGGAATACTAGTGTATAAGGAGGTGACATCCAAGGTGCACAAAAACCAATGGGATTCTAATTGGGTCTCAGAGATAATAGAAAGGAACTGCGTAGTATCCTGAATTCTGGAACATATATGTACCAAAAGCGGTTTTAAATATAGTGTAAGAAATTCAGAAAGGGGTTCCGTAAGGGAACCCCTACCTGATACAATCGATCTCCCGGGCGGTCTTATGGGGTCTTTATGGATCTTTGGGAGAAAATAGATATATTGCCTGCTAGGAAAATCAACCTTAAGTTGATGACACACTTCATCATTAATGATGCCCTCCTTTTTAGCCAAATCCAAAAACTTGTCAACATCCTTTTTAAATTGCATAGTGGGATCCACCTGCATTTCTTGATAATGATTATGGTTGGATAACTGGCGATCAGCTTCAGCTTCATAGTCCCCCAGATCCTGGACCACCACTGCTCCTCCTTTATCCGCAGAGAGAACAACAATCTCCTTGTTGTTGATCACTTTCTCCAAACATATTCTCTGGTTTTTATCCACATTATCCTTAAGCCTGTCCTGTTTATATAAATATAAATGTAAATCTTTAAGGACAGCATTTTGAAATGTTTGGACAATGGGTTGCATCAGTGGCCTGAACCTGGAGGACCTGAAGTGAAATTCCCTAGACTCAGAAGCACCATTATCAGTCCCATGAAAATAGCATTTCAAATTCAAATTTCAGCAAACTTTGACCACATCCTCCGCAAAAAAATGTTCTTGAACAAAAAACCCAGGGACTAAACTTAGTCCTTTATTCAATAAATCAACTTGTTGATCATCCAATAACACTGAGGAAATGTTGTGCACATTATTAACATTAAATGCTAAATCCTGGTCATCTGTTGAAGGATGTCCCCCAGCCCATCGGGGTTTGTGATGCTTCCTCCCCCCTCGTCTCTGGGACTTATGCCTAAAGGGGTCTTTCCAATAAAACCTGTTTCTACATTATTCCTCTTGGAAACAGGAGAGGCACTGATATGAGTATCCTCCCATTCAGTATTGGAGGAGGAGTCCTCGCCAGATGGCGTGGACTCCCTACTCCTTTTCTTCAGGATAGATTTTGGCCGAATAGCTCTCATTCTCTTAGATGAATCTATGGGCATATCAAATTTGACTCTAGGTCGCAAATCAAATGGCTTCCCCCTATCATAGTCTCCCACATCCCTAGTAAATTTCTTAACCTTTTTATCCTTCAAAGCTGAGTCCAAAACAGCCAGTTCCTTGCCAAGTTTTCCAATATTATCTTTATAACAAGAAAGTGTGGAGTAAACCTCCACAGTTTTACTAATCAACGATACATTGGCAATTTGTTGCTCAACCTTCCTCTCATAGAAACTACTCAAAAGATCCACAAAAGTCATAGAAATATTTTGTTGGGCCTCTGACCATTGTGTGAGAAGACATTCATTCGGTTCCGCCACCATAGTTTGAATCCTAACCCTAAGTCCTCTAGGAACTATTTTTCTACATTGATAGGCCCGAAATAATTTTAGATGCCAAACATTTTTACAAAGCAGAAGTCGTGTATATGACTCAAAAGTGCTAACCTATTGATATTATTTTTTGTTTTTGTTTTTTTATCATGTCTTTGTATGTTTTTAATAGTTTTTTGCATTAAGTACATCTGCAAACTACAGTGGTGATCGGAACATTTTCATTTTATACTTTTTTTGACTGTTCACAAGATAACCTGATAGAACATTGTTGCAGTATATTTGCAGTGGCCAAAGACACAACAGTAGATAATAAACAAGGAGAGAAAAAATTGCAAACTGTCATTTGTGCAAAACCTGTGTTTTACTTAAACGACAAGCTCCTATACTCCTAATCACTAGCAAGGCTACCACTACTTTTTGAAATGTCAAATACTTCTTTTAGTAGAAAAAAAATTTTTTTTTGTCTTTTTTCTTTCTTTGAAGACTTCAGACACAGCTATTGTTTCAAAGCATTTAATAGTCTATGTCTTGTACAAAAGAATTACTGCATAAGAACCACAACATTTTTCATATATGCATGACTATAATTTTATTTCTATGACATGAAAAGACAAAGAGGATGTTCCCTGGGATTCAGCAAACTTCAATACAAGAATAGCTTATTCTTGCACGGAGGGGACTGTTCACATGCAGCACAGCAGTGTGCCATGCATATGCATGAAGGTGTGCTGCTGTGCTCTAAAACAGACATGGTTCTGTGTGCGAGTGCAGGGGGCATGCCCGAGAGCAGTGCTCTCACAATACACACGCCCCCTGCACTCGAGAATTGCCAATCAGTAATTCAAAATGAATGAAAGTGTCTGTGGAAAAAAAAACAAGACAGCAATACCACTCAACAGTACAAACTTTCGCATAATGTCCAGATTTCTGCTTCATAATTTTGGTGTGTTCCTCCTAAAATCTGCACCTGTCAGGCAAATAGCTGGGAATTGAATTCATTAAATAATGACAAATATTTGAGTTTAAGACTCCACATCTATCAGAAAATTCATGCTAATCCTTTTGTCAGTATTCTAAGTGTCTAATAGCAATATTTAAAATATATTCCTTAATTCATTTTTTTTCCTGTGTGCAATAAAGTTTAAGCATAGCTGAGCAAGTGTGCCCATTGCACAGCTATGCATTGCAGAGTTTAAACATTAAAAGAAGCTAAATAGAATTATATACAGTACTAATAGTGAAACTGGAATAGTGTAGTAGTTAGACCATTTGACTAACATGCAGTCAGTCACGGTTTAAGCCCCAGAGCAGTTCATACGTGAAACACAACTAAAATGTATTTTTCATAAATAGGTAGTGAATATTATTATGTATATGTTAACCAGGGTAGTGTAGCAGCCCTAAACATGAGGTGTTAATGAAATTCAAAGTTTAAGCATGATTTAGTGTAGCTAAGCAGATTTGTATACTGGTAAGCAGGGCCAAGAATCTACCCCTTTAAGCAATAGTTATCTTAGCTGAGCAAGTTTGCCCGGTGCTTAGCTTAGCTCAGCAGTTTCAAAACTGTCCAATCACAGTAAAGGGCAGGAAATTAGCCCTATTTAAACCATGCAGGTAGGAATACAGCTCATAACCAGTTGTAGCTCCCCATTGTAGGCACTATTGCAGGTGTAGGTGAAGGTGTGCACTTTCGGGCACAGTGCTGGGGCATTCAGGAGTCCAGGGTCATGGTTGGACTCCTCATTAAAGACCATGAAGGGTGATTGCTGCAGGACCAATACCAGGGCTCCCAATACAAAGCAGAGGTGGTTAGGGTTACCACCTGTCCCACTTTGTGAGGGAAAGCCCCTATTTGGGCAGTTGTGTCCTGCAAACAAATTGAAAAAAAATGGCAAATGTCCTGAGATTTTAGGACAAAACTTTTAATTTCTTTAATAGTTACATAAAACAGTTATTTTGTATCTGAAACACCTAAATGTTATAAGAAACAGAATAAGCAACTAAAATGCTACAAGAATAAGCTGTTATTTAGGCAAAAAAGTGGAGTTCTGCCCTTTGTACTGGCCATGGGTATGTTTTTCCTGCAAAATCTGACATTTGTACCAAAAATGTTCCACTTTGTGCATTTGAAGAGGTGGCAACCCTACAGAGGCCTGGGACCAACTTGCCCAAGATCTCACCACTGCCACTGGTTAGCAGGTCTGGCACCACTTTGCTGACTTGAAGCAGAGGAAGAGAGACCTTTTGAACCAGTGAGTCCAAGATGTCCGAGCGGGGAATACTCCAGCTGTGCGTATTAGTTAAAATAAGTGTTCTCCAAAGTCCAGCCCATGTATGTGATTGATAGGTATGCATAAATGTTTTCTCTTATCTCCTGAACAGCTGCAGATGAGAGGGCTGTGAACTTGGAAGCCCACACCAGCAGGCTGCAAAGGCTGTGTCACAAGGCTGTTGAGTAACAATCTAACTGGTATTATGTATGGCAAATAAATAAAACAAATGTCACCTTGCAGTATTTAAAAACGGGTATGTTTTTTAGTGACAGAAGAAGCCAGTAGGAGAATCATACCAACAGACAGGTTATATATCAATAAAAGTGTAATTACCTGTTAATAAAAGTGAAAACCCCAGACTGGTTGTGTTTACTCTGGTATTGTATGACTGGAAAGTTTCATGCACCAAGATCTGATATCAGAATAGTAATGTTGTGTTAACCACCATTTTCCACACTGTGCTATGTCAAAAGGTATGTATAGGAATGTATGTAAAAGAATGTTGTAATCTCAAGGTCAGATTGTACAACCAAGAGACAATTAGAAAGAAAACATTCAAGGAAGTGAGAGCAGTTTCTCAATAGCTCGTTCTGATGAAATACAAACTTGTTGTATTTTTAGCAGAAACAGCCACGGTATGAATCCTGGGAGTGGTAGTAAGCTGTATGAATAATTTCAAGTACGATTTTGTGAATATGTGTAGAACAGTCAGATAGTGTCAACATAAATTCCCTCCACAGATCTTCCAGGTGAAAAAAGGTATAAAGCAGCTATAAGAAGCCTGTAGTAATACTGTGTCCAACACCTACAGTCCAACCTCAAGGCTGCAAATGACAACAAGATAAGTGCGTACACCAAGTGGTCTCCCCCAACAAATGCTCAAAAATGTCATGCTGTCATAGCTACTGGTCCCTGCTACCAACAACCAGGGTGACTCAATAGAAATCAAGGCAGAGTATGTCAGTAGCACACACACACACATACACAAACACACACACAAACACACACACACACACACACACACACACACACACACACACACACACACACACACACACACACACACACACACACACACACACAGTATAAGTGCACATATGTAACCCTGACTATGTGAATATGGTTAGAAACAGTCATGTAGTATTAACAAACATTCCCTCCACAGGTCTTCCAGATAAGAGAAAATATTTGTTGTAATATTACCTGTATACTAATGAGTAGAGTAGAGCAATGATCATTAAAGCTGTGACCACTATGAGAATCTACATTTGTTAACTTAACATCTACCTCTCTCCCCCACCTTATCTTCACCAATAATCTAAACACATATATAAATGGGTATGTTTTCCACCAAACCTACTGTTGGGACATATGTCCTGTTGTTCTACAAATGTTGAAATTTATTCCAATTAATGTTCAATGTTCAAATACTATCATTGGTGGCTTGTTGCTATCAATGTAACCTGCATGCTGGCGTAAAGCCCACTGTGGTTCCATATATGCGTGTGTTCTGTTTGTTATGCAAATTTTCCAAATCTCTTGTTTTGGGTTAATGGGAATACTCATGCATGCTGTTATAACTAATCCTGGAATGTGTTTGCCATTACTAATCAACATATGTTCTAAAATTG